>NW_011354720.1:213213-263895 GCF_000735185.1 Notothenia coriiceps
CCTCACTTCTTCTATCCTCTTTGCCTTTTTAAATTCATGGAGCCTTTACAGCACCCTCCAACACACACACACACACACACACACACACACACACACACACACACACACACACACACACACACACACACACACACACACACACACACACACACACACACACACGCGCTTCCTGTGGATGGAGGGGATGGGGGGTGATGTCTAGCCTCTGCTCTGACGGGACTCTCTTGCATGCTTCATTGCTTCACAAATTTGCACTGATCGACAGTCGCAGGTCACACATGCTCACAAATAGGTCATTTTGGGTCTGTGTGGGTGGATGTGTGTGTGTGTGTGTGTGTGTGTGTGTGTGTGTGTGTGTGTGTGTGTGTGTGTGTGTGTGTGTGTGTGTGTGTGTGTGTGTGTGTGTGTGGTGGGTGGATGTGTGTGTGTGTGTGTGGGTGGATGTGTGTGTGTGTGTGGGTGTGGATGTGTCCGCCCACTCTGCGCCAAACATTCTGTCACAGCCATTCACACCAACACAACACCAACATTCAAATAAATGACTGAATAAAAAAATAATATGGTGACAACATTTTGGGGGATTGTATGTGTGTGTACATTTTTAACACTAAAACTTATGATATAATTTTAATAGAAATCATATAAAATCAACAGTATTTGAATGAAAGAAAAATAAGTTAAAATACTTTATTTACCAAAGAAATACTAATCTGTAAACACTTTCTTTTCAATAATTTGTTAGGCAAAAGTAATACAAATATAAATCTCAAATGAGAAAATATCCTGCTTATCTTTGTTATATATGATGTAAAGTAAGTATATTTGAGATATCTGACTCTTGGTCAAACAATACAAGAAATTGTAATCACATTGTGCTATGGTCTGTTGACATTTGCCTTTCCTTTACATATTTTCTTTGACCTGTTAGTAGATTTATAGAGAAAATAATTTTTTTGGCCGCAATTTTAATCAATTTTCTCTGATTGACAGCCCTAGGTTCAGAAATGCAAATATCCTAATTCTATATGAAACTGCATTTGTATTATCTGTGTAAATGTGAAGGCACACATTTTGGGAACTTCTTTTTGGTTGTGAGGAATAACCGTGTCAGATTTTTAAAACAACAACAAAAAAAGAAAAACAATTATAGTTTTGCAGTAATGACCGACATTAGGGGCGTCTCACTTTGCAGCCAGGCCAGGACTGCGACTCCTCAATATGTGAGAGTTGCTTCGGGGGTCTGTGCTCTTTCCAGACAGGCTTTTACATAAACTGCATGGCAGAGGCCTCGCCAAATCCACCATCTGTTGGATCCCTCTCTTTTTCTCCCTCTCCCTCTCCCTTCCATCTCTTCCCTCTCGTCTGTCTCCTTTATTACAAATATGGATAAAAAAAAACACAGCCATTCTCAGACTGTTTACAACACAAGAGAGTTTTGCTGGTGTGAACAGAGAGCTCGGTTAAGGCGAGTCGTCACGTGTTTTTTCTTTCCTTTTGCAGAGCATTTGTTACCAGAGATCTTTAGGGATGCTACAGTCTTTAGTCAGAGGGCCTGCTTTTCTTGCCATTAGTAGAATGATATAAAACATGACAAAACAGCGTCTCTGTGAAGCCGGGTGTTAGACGGGTCTATTCTCTCCGGGACTGATATGTAGGGCAAGAGAGGAACAGCAGGAGGAAGAGAAGAGAAAAAAAAAAGGGAAAAAGAGGGTAAGGGCCTCAGCTGAGAGCTAGGGGGCGCACTAGCACATGCACACCACAATGTGGACATGCACTCCAACACACTCACAATCCAGATCCCTATTGGCATGGTAATCCATTAGAACAGTATTGCCAAAGCAAAAAAAGAGAATTGTCTTGTGCGAAATATCTAATAAAATCATATCAATAGCCACAGTGTGTGTTTTTGTGTCTGCGAGCGAGAGCACACTGTGTCTCGCGTTCACACTCGCACATACTGAGAGATGAGATGAGATATTTGGGAGGTGGTGGTGTCTCTTTGACTGTGGTGCCTGAGGCTCTAGCACATGGGATGGGAGGTAAAACAAATGCTAATGTCTCTCAGCCAACTAGCACACATGTCTAGCAGAGGGGGGAGAAGAAAAAAAAGCGAGCTAGATTGGCACCTGTCTATTAGCATTGAAATCTACACTGTAGTGGAGTGTTGTTTTATCTGCTCATTGTTTCACAAGCTATGAAATCTGAGGTGCCAGGAAATTAATTACTCTCTTTGGGATATTTCTCTTTTTGAATGCTTTTTGTATCGATTGAAAAAAAGCCTGTGTGAGATATTGGCAGATATTTAGCTCTCTGGAATCTGAACATACTTTGAATAATGAGAGGCTCTTGCAGCTGCTATTATTTCTTGCAGCGGCCATCAGCAAATATCCGTGAGTGACAGCAAAAACCTGAATTCTAATAAGGATTTATCTTTAAAGGGTTAGCATCTGCAAATGCCTTAGCATGCATGCATTCAAGCACACGTTAATGTCTTGTGTGTGCGTGTAGACAAACCCGGAGCGGAGCCACTATCTGCTGTTCCTCATTCATTCCCACCACCTGATCTCCATCTGAATTGACAGCTGTAATGCTGACTCTTTTCATCCGTGTGCTACAGTTGAAAAGAGCCAATAACGGCAAACACAGCACTGCAGCACGCTAATGTGTGTGTGTGTGTGTGTGTGTGTGTGTTTGTGTGTTTGTGTGTCACTCACCCTGTATTTTTAACTCATCTCTACCAGAACTGTAATCTTGCCCATTGAACCTTCAAATTGTTGGATGTTACCTCAGAGAGAATTGGAGAAGAAGAAAAACCTTACCTATTGCCTATCATCACCTCTCCTACCTCTGTCAGACCTGTGTTTGCTATCTGCGGCTATTTTATTCTACCCGCTGCTTTATTTTTTATTTCAAATCTTTCCAGATTTGATTGGAATTCATGTAAAATATTGCCAAAGCAAAATGTCAGTTTCCCCCCCACACTGACAGGCATGTTTATACACTGCAATCACACTGAAATGATTAATAATTTAATTCAAAGTCACACATTTATAGTATCTGAAAACATTCCGCACAGCAAGAATTTGGAGTTTATCTCTGCGTTTACGTTACAATAGATCTTGGTTTGTTCCTCCCTCATACTTCACTCCCCGCTGCCTCCCTCTCTCTCTCTTCATCCCTCACTCTTTTCTCTTGTTACAGGATTATAGTGCAGAGGGTCAGAGTTGGTGTGTGCTGGACTATGAGGCAGAGATTAGCCTCCGAAGTTCCTGCCTAGCACAGTTCATAAAAGGAAGAGGTGGTGTGTGGGGCAGAGGTATAGGGGATGGAAAGGATGGGATTAGAGTGAATTGAAACTCTGTAAGCAGATCCCTCAGACACCTATCCCACCCCTATCTGGCAAAGATGGTATGACCCTGAATGTGTGTTTGAAGCTCTGCCCTGCCTTTTTGGTAGGGTTCGGCCCAGGAGGAATGCTAACTCACAGAGCTAGTGCCTGTCACGGCTGCTCCGCTCCTCAACCACGCATAGACACAGGTATAGGCACAAACCTAACCACACACACATTTTGCTTGTCACGGCTCCACCACACCAGGCTGGTAATTAAACTCCCACTGATTTATTGAGTGACACCAACAAATCCCAACCCGGCTTTTTTTTTATGACAACCATACTTCCTCAGGCAACAGTCGCCATATTTTTTTTTCTCTTTGTATATATATATATTTTTTTTATGCCGTCTTTGTATGAGGCTCGGGGGCAGGAAAATACTTCTTCCATGTTTTTTCAAAGCATAAGACACAGGAACTCATGCACACATGTACAAATATATCCAACTGAAAGCAGTGTTTGTAACATGCCGTATCTCTCTTTGTCTCCTGCCCTTCAGCCTCAAATCACAAGATTGAAATGAGGTTTTCTATTTTGTAAATGAAGCCTTTGATGCAGTCCAACTATAATTAGGCACTCCTTGTGACAGGAAGCCTGGTGGGTGTCTGGCTGACCAGTTGTGATGACACTGCAAGATGTTTCACCTTTCTAATGACACCAGCGCAACTGATTGACAGCTGACTCTTTAAGCCTCTGTAAACGTCATAAGACTCTGAAAGCCAACGAGTGTCAGAGTTTCTGCTTCCCCCAACCACGGTTGAATTACTCAACTGGCCAAGGGGCAAATGAGTGTCAGGGGACCATCCGGCCTTCACCTATACAATGTCACTCAATGAAACATGTACCAACCAAGAACGGACTGACAATATCCATAAAGAAAGTGAAACCCTACAAAGAGACCCAAACGGATTCAAAAAGACCACAAAGATACTTATAAGAACTAGGAGAAAAGGGCAACCAACCAAAAAAGACATAGAATGACTAGAAAGAGATACAAAATAACTAGTGTCACAAAATGACTACTAAGAGACAACAAAGTAACTACAACGTGACTAGAAAAAGAGATACAACACCACTGCCAAGAAGTTAAAATCAACCACAATGTAAATAAAAAAAGACCAAAATAATTACAAAGAAAAACAACAACAAAGACAATCAAGATGACCACAACAAACATAAAACGACTAAAACAAGATATAATAAGATTTCAAAGAGACCAAAGTAGATACTGTACATAGATGACAATTATCTGCAAAGAGACACAAAGAGACTTAAAAAAATATTATAAAGGGGAAAAACTACCACTTAAGAGCCAAAAAGGACTGCAAGGTACACAAAGCACTCACAAAATGACTCAAAATAACTACAAAAAGACCAAAACACAAAACGACAACAAATTTGCGAAACAACAACATACAGTAAAGATGCTTAACACTTTGAAGTCCTTTTATCCTGCTCATATATGGAAGAGGTCTTTGGGCCTTTGCCCAGGGGCCCGGTGTCTCATAATCCGCCCACGCCCCCAGCATGAGGCCTTTTTGGCTAAACCGCAAGCAAGACTCATGTTTGTATACAGACACTATCATCTAGCGTTCCTCAGTCAGGCAGCATTAGCCGCGGCAAAGGGAGATGAGGGATTGTCGGTGTATCTGATTCCTCTGTAGGGGCTCTGGGATGATGCTCGGGTGGGTGCACGGCTGGGATAAGATCCTCAGATCCTTGGCAGCTGCCAATCACGCCGCTCTCTGAAGTGCAATCAATATCATCAAGCTAACCCGATCTCAAAAGAAAGCGCGTCTCAGTTTATTTGGTGAGAGGAAAAGAAGACGTACATCAGGAAATATGTCATAAAGTATCAATCATTCACACATCTCTTGTATTCTATCTTTTATTTGATGAGTGCTTGTCATCATTAAAGTACAACAAGAAAAGTGCAGGGAGAAGTTTCGGATGGCGATTAGGTAGGCGGGGCGGCAGAGCCCCAGACTGTGGGACTAAAGGTGTGTCACAGGGTGGGGGAAGGGGCGGGGCGGCGGCAGATTTGTGCTGACAGCTCGACACATGGAGGGTTGCCGGTTCCCTCCTGACAGAAAGAACGGCATACTAAATACCTACCTGAGGTGCTACAGATGGAGAAGTCAAAGACAGAGGATCCTTTACAAGGCATTTTGGAAAGCACTATTAATATTTCATCAAAACTGCGTTTACACACGCAAACAAACAAAAAAGGAAGTATGTCGCCTTAATCCGCCTGCAGTCTCTCACTCACACACACACATCTGCTCTGTTCTATACTTCTGATCCCTCTTCACTCAATTTTATTTTCTCTTTGCTGCTTCACCCACAAGCCCTCACCTAGCACTGCATGTTGTTCTCTCACTTTGTCTTCAACTCACGGTAAGTTATTATCACTGCAAAGGATGATGTGTTTTCAATTCAGTTCAGTTTGTTTTTCTGCCCTTAGTGTGAAAAGAAGGAATAAAATACAAAATGTTGGAGTAGATTGGGATCAAGGGGTGAATATAAGTATTTTATTTTACAAGGACTAGGCAAAGGTCTGCACTGTCAGAGTGCCTTTTAATTTAAAGCAGTTTTTTTGGACATTTTCTAATTTTAGAGTAAGAGACCTATGCATATAGTACACTTATCTATTGTTTAAGAATTGGAAAATAATCTTGCCAAGGGCTTTCTTTTTTTTGTAAAAGTATTATGTAGTAAACGTATGTATAATGAGTAGGTCAAATTGTAAGACCACTACTCATTGTGATACACTGTCAAATAATGATCACAAAGTCAGCAGATTAATTTAGTTCCATCAAACATTTAAGCTTGTTCAGCTAATTGTTTTACGACCACAACTTAACTTATTTTGTGCACTCCCACTGCTCTCATGTACATTATTTCCAAATGCAACAGAAAGTTATTTTCCCCACAACTATCAGGCAAACAAACTTAGCGACTAACTAATGAATATAGTAGAGAAGGAAAAAGGGTTGGTGGAGGCCGAAACAGAGCTAAAAGGGGAGTGAATATTGACATGCTTTTCCGGTTATTACCCGTCCCCTTGTGTGTTATGAAGGTTTTTATGATTGTAAACGGTCTGCAGAATCAAAACCCCTCAAAGTACACCCTGTAGGGAGTAAAACTCTAATACAGAAAAGACCTCCCGAAAACGCCTCGTTGGAGATATCTCATTTTCCAATGTTTTCTTCCTGGGTATTGTGACGTAGGGATACCCAGTAGCCACGCCCAGAGCTATGGCCGCACCCTCTGCCAGCCGAACATATATACTGTAGGAAGCTCAGGTTCAGTTCAAAACTACAGTGATGCCAACAAGGGTCTGTTTCCTGTCTTGTGAGGGGAAATCTTCAATGTATGCCTTACCGAGGGCAGAACCACAATGAAGTCAGTGGTTGACATTTCACGGAGCAAAGCTTCGCAAACATTGCAGCGATTCATGCCGGATATGCACAGCGTAGGACACTGAAGGACGATGCTGTTCCTACTTTGTTTGGACTAGCGGGAGATTCGGGTACACAACCTGTAAGTATCCATTGTTGTTTGTGTATTTATGATGTTTAAAACAAACAAGGTATCTACCACGACTGTTTAAATAGGTAAACGTTTTTCGGGCTGCTAAGCCATTGACACAGTGCTAACTGGGCTAACTAAGTTGCTAGTGTTTCCATACATCACCTCCAATGTCAGCAGATGGCCTTTGATGTATCTCATAGCAGGAGTCTGCATTCACACACGAAATGCTCATAGACAGTATACTCCGGGTGATTTACCGTACGGTCAGTCGCGAAACTTAATTACATTATAGTTGTCATTCCGAGCGTGTATGCTACAGAGCTAAACAAGAAGGCTACTAAGAGCTAGACATGCTAGGGAAAACATTGTTTTTATGCCAGCTACAATGAATGACCGAATGTAGCAGACTACCCGTATAAGATTGCAATTGTAAACATGTTCTTGCTAGCCTAATATGAACCACTAGCTGTTGTTCATAGTAGGTTGGCATATTACACTGAACAACTAGCAAACGTAGGTTAGCACATTAATCTAGCTGGCAAGCTAACAAACCTAAAACAACTACATTTCTCTAATATTTTGTGATTTGCATTTGATTTCGTCCAGCCAGATCAGGAAACTCCTGGCGTATCCAGCGGACAACACATGACGGGATGACCACTCTGATGCCTCGTCCTAAAAAGCCACAGCACCAGCTTACAAAGCTCTACGCCTCAAAGGTCTATAATCAAATCTGAGGTTCTGCAGGGTGTGGGGTATGCATGGTGTATATCCTGGCATATAATGTTGTGTGCTACTGTTAGTGTTTTCAGCTAGCTGGCTACATAATGTTGTAACTGTCAGCTAGGCTACCTTTCTAATTTCTTTGCAACAGACGTTTTTCCACTTCGGTAGGCATCATGGCGCAGTTTCCACAAGTGCACCTAAATAACAACAGTTGTAGGTACAGTTCGGTTAGTTAGCATATAACATATACGGCTGTACCGACGCCATTGTAAAAAAAAGCACTGTTAGACATGGGCGGACAGAGTGTGAATACACATACTATACAGAGATGCTGTATGAAAAACCAATGTGAGTTTCGAAAATTGCACAGTATAAATCTATTTTAGTATACCTCAACAATGGAACCTTTAATGTTGCTCATTGATTTGTAAGTAGCTACTCGCAAACAATCACAGCAAACAACATAAGGTGACTTTTATAATATGTTAATGTTTATCAAAAACATCAATTGATGCGCGATTAAAACAGAAAATTGAGAAAATGACCTCATGTACTCTTCATGTGTGTAGTTTCAAGTAAAAAGTCAAAGACAACTTTATTGTCAATCTGCTGTTTGTGTGATACAGACAGCAGATTGAAATGCTGTTTCTCACAATCCCGAGGATTTCTTTTTGTACCAATGAAACAAAATTCCAAAGCCACCCAAAGATAAACATTTGCAGTCAAGTATTTTAATGTATTTAAATGAAATCCTCAACACAAAATCAGATGCAAATTCAATCAGCCCTTTGACCCTACCACTGCATTAACAGCAAAACATAAAGAATTGCTTCCTCTCTGATCACCGAGGGCTTCACTCATTGGACTGTTGGCCGATGTGATCTGAAGCCATCAAAGGTATTTATGCAGCGGGGTGGCGCCGGTTGGCATGTTCACTAAAGGCATGGACTGTTTAGATTATACAGATTTCGGAGAGGTTTGAAATCTGCATTATATGTTCAGTCACAGTTAAACCTAGTGTAAATATTGCAGTGGTATGAGAAACAACCACTTCAATCCACTTAATCCAAACACAAAGTAGCCTGACCTGACTTTACAATATTTCCATAGAACAGAGTTCCCCTTTGTACATTACAGAAAATCTTCATACAGGAAATTAAAGGCACATATGAGAAGATTAACGCACACACTCTGTCTCTCTCTCGCGCACGCTCGCAGACCCACATGGCACGGTGGTAGATCAACATGTGACGGTGAGAGATAGCAGCAGCTTGCCGTCTTCGCCGGGAGCAGCCATTAAATAAACATGTCAAGTTGTGTGCGTTTTAATGATGATCAGCCGAGCCCGCTTTCCCTGTGAAGCGCCAGCCAAAAAGGATCGACACGGTGCAACTCCCCAGACCTCCTCTCTTTCCCCGTCTCTCTGTTTCTGCCTCTCACCGACACTTTGACAGAGATGGAAAGAAAGAAAGAAAGAACAAGAGGCAGGCCCTTTTGAATCAGGTTTGGGGGCTGAGAGTGGGGGGGGGGGAGTTTGGGTTGTTTGTATGATGATTTTTCATGTGAAAAGAAAGAAAAACATCAGTCAAGTGCAGGCTTTTGTGAGGGTTTTAACACAGCTCTATCCCCGGTAGTGTGTGTGGTAGTTAGTTCTGAGTGCTACGTGTTTGACATGAGAGTGAATAACGGGCCGGCTGGTAAACGCTCTGTTTGTGTGTTTACGGCGTTGCGCACCCTTAGGTGAGGCGTCTCTTTCTCTCTCATACTCTATTCCTCCTTCTTACTTCCGTCTCGTCTTTGAAGAGCAGGGGCTCGGCGTCGGATTAAAGTTTGTTTGTTTTACGTTTAGCGAGCGAGAGCTGCCATTCCTCTCCTGCTTTCTCCTCATCTTCTCCCGCACGCCTGACGAACACTCACATTCTCGCGCTCACACACACGGTAAATCTCACAAACACACACCTCAGATCAGAAGTAGTGTGGAGTGCTGAGGCTGCATATGTAAATGCTGAGAGATTGTCAAGTGTCTGGGTGTGCATACATCAGGGTAATCAAGCCAGCGCTGATGGGGAGAGCTCGCTCCAGGAGCAGATCCGCAGTACTGGCAGTCACACAGCCGTCACTGAACTGCTGCCAATAATGGGTTTGAGAGGTGCTGGAGGAGGAGGGGAAGAAAGCATGTGTATATGTGTGTGTGTTTTCACTTGCACACAAACATGCCCATCTGCAAGTTGCCATTTATTTTGCATGGCATGTTTGCATGCATGTATGTTAATGTGACACCTCTATGATAGAAAAGCTGATTGAGAATGTGAAGGTGAAGCCAATCTGCCCACAGAGGCGTTGGAGTTGGAGTGGCACTGAGTTACAATCTGATCGCAAAAAAGGCCCGTGGATAAACTGGCCTAGCTTCACCTTCTGGTGCAAAGCTACTGCGTGCAAAGAAATCACAAGCTTTTACCTATGATCCAACATCATCCTATGATACTCTATTGTTTTTCTGTCTTTGTCACACTAGCCTTTGCCTTAGTGAGCCATACTGTCAAATATCAATTCCAATGCTAGTGCTCTGCAGCACCATTTGTGACTAGTTTACTGTATAGCCTAACATATGGAGCTAATTTCCTGCCATAACTCCACAAAAAAACTAACATGTTTTACAAATGCCCTATGATTCACTCACAAACACATTGTGGTTTGCAAATACAAACACCCTTTACAAACTAATGCATTTTGTTTTGCAGATAAAAAAACGTATCAATCAAACAATCACATTACATTTTCTAATAAATCCTGTTTGAGGAACAAATAAAGCAGATATCTTACAAGTACACACAAATATAGCTATGCAGTTTTTGAAACAAGATTTATAAGAAAAATGTAATATGTTTGTTTGATATGTATGTTTTTCATTTGCAAAACAAATGCATTAGTCTGTAAATGGTTTTTTGTATTTGCAAACAACATTGTGTTTGTTAGTGAAATATAGGGCATTTGTAAAACATGTTTAGTTTGTTTGTGGAGTTATGGCAGGAAATGAGCTCCATACTAAAACCATTGTTATACCCAGTGTCAGATGATGCACAGCAAAAAAATGGCATAATTGTCTTGTCTGATATTCGTATATGACTTGAGTACTTCCATATCAAACCGTATATGCCACAATAATGATAGCTATTGGGACTATATGATTCTTGCATACTTAAAAACGTACTTTCATCTTATACTTTTACATTTTCTAGTGTAAAATAGTTTTTAGTTACTTATGGCCTACTTCAGACCTGTTATACATTTATGAGGAAAACCGTTCCTAATAAATAGAAAAAAGAAAAAAAAAAACAGATGCAAATGTGATAAAACGATCCATTTTGTTTGGCTGATTCCGAAAGATTGTAAGCTAGCTAACATTGGCAAACGGTTGATATTCAAGCGTAACTGATAATTGAAGTAACGCATCTAAATATTTTATTGAATCTAACCATTTTTCAGTTGCTGGCTTAGTAAATACAAAATGTATAATATCATCACAAAATGAAACATTTATGCATTAATGCTAATGCTGTGTACGCGGTAATGTCAGAACTTGGAAAAGCTAGTGCTACCGACTCAAGGATACTACCTCAACTACTACTGGAAATGTTATCATAATCCATCGTATGCAATACCCTACTTTTCTGTATCCCCCCTCTCACCCACACCTCATACCATAGTATAGTACCCTATCTCGTCCTTTGACTTTGCCATGTTATTCATGCTTAGCCCTACAATGCTATTCTACTCCTTTATCTCATCCTAGTATGTCACGCCCTGCTCTCTTATTGTATCCCACACTAGTCTATTCCCCTGCCTGGTGAGAGCACTGGCACGTCTGATCAACTAAACAGATCCCCCAGCAGGCCTTGCTCTTCCCTGTGGAGAGCCCGGGATTGGGAGGGATGTTAACATTGCATTACAGTACGCCGGCACGTACACAATGTCCTCAATGAACGACACGGCTTTATCTGTCTCTCCTGGGATCTTGCCGATGCCTCTTACTCTCTCTCCCTCTCTATTTCTATGATATTCTCACTGTCCTTTCCCCTCACCTCCCCCCTCCTTTTCACTGCACACATGTGCGATAGACAGAATATCAGGATTACTGTTTGAGCTGACATAGTGACATGGTGTTAATCGTCAGAGTCGTGTTTGTTTCCGCCCAGAAACTGTCACCCTCTAATAACGAGGCCCCAAAACCCAACACAATTGGCGCCGGAATGGCAGGAGTGGCACAATAGGCACAAAAACCCGGCAATCTTGTCAACATATACAAATGGATGGCATGGAAGGAAGCCACACACATCCCCCTTTTCTCTTGTTGTCATAGAACACACATGTGTACCCTTCATTTCTTCTTCCTGAGTGGTGTCAGCAGAGGCCTGCAATTAATTTGTGTAATTGCCCCCCACACATATCCATCCCAACACCACCTACCCCTCCATCCCACCCTTTCAACCCTACTTGGCAATGCAGTCGTCCTGTTTTAACCCCACTACCACAAGTCACAGACACATATATACACAAATCCCAACAGCTTTCTTTAAGGTCTTTTATTGGGTACCAATATGCTACAGAAACATAATTAACCCCAAAATCTGTATTATTGTAGACATGGCCAATTTGTTTTGAACGTTATCCAATGGGTTTTGAAAGGTTTTAACACAGCGTCCACACGGCAGCGAAGCGACGGAACCACAATGCAGTTCGGCAAAGCGTGACGTCACCCTCATTCAAAGTGGGAAGAAGAAGCGTTGAAGCTTTAACGCACGCCGCCGTGTGGACGGACCATAAGGGCTTAAATAATGCAAGAACTGAATTATTTTTACTTGATCTTAAATAATTAATATTAACAGGGTTGTAATTTGTCGGAACAGATTATGCATACCTTGATATTGTGTACTTCAAGACACAAATACTGAGCTAAAGTCTTGTTCAACTCGCTCTGACTGCAATCTTTCATTTAGCATTCTCTTTAATTTGTCTTTTTGAAAGCATTCACAGATAAAAAAATAGTGTTTTCTGGGGTTTACAATCCATGTTCGAAGATTATTGGCTTCCACCATACCATAACCTTAAACATTTGTCATTTTAACCTTTTATAACCATTCTCTTAATACACATACAAATAAAGCTCTATTGAAAATGTACCAGTGCTACAGCTTGGTTTATCCACATCCACAAAAAGGTAATTTTCCCAAAGTTTGAGCTGTAATGTCTAAACTGTTCCTATCTCCAGCTTAACGGACAGGCTAAAGTAACTGTGGCCCCTCGACTTGCCAATGAAATTGCCTTTTCTGTTGGGCAGTGGCATTTAACCCGCAATGGTCTAGGGCTCATGAACATTTGGAAAACAATGTTTGTTAAAGGCCACTAAAACCATACATATAAAATAAAAAAAGATTTTCCTTTTTTTAAATATGTTTTTGGCCCCTGTAAATGAAGGATTACAGTGTAAAATTGGAAAGGGATGGAGGGGTATGACATGCAACAAAGGACTTAAGGGCTGGAATCTAACCCAGTGTGTTGCTGGAACCACTCGGCTAACAAGGTGATTCTAGATTTGTATTTTCATCAACCAAAGGAAACACTGATTGTAAGGCTCTGTTCCAAAAATGATGCCTTTAGTGACATTTCAAATGTCAAACGAATGAGGTTTCCTTTTTTTCTGAAACAGAATAGTTTCCCTTTGGCGCTCTATAGCTTGAAAAGGGAAACTTTAAAAAAAAAAAAATTCTCTTCAGATATCAGATTTGACTGTTTCACTACAAAAGAAAAGGCGTGCAATTATGTTATACCATTCATAGCGGAAAAGTCATAAAACTGTAATAAGACCAAGGGACATTAAAAGAACGATGGTAATAATCGTGATAATCATCATCTATCCAACACTGACTGCTTATTATCAGGTTTCTAATTGACCGGCGTGTGTGTGTGTGTGTGTGTGTGTGTGTGTGTGTGTGTGTGTGTGTGTGTGTGTGTGTGTGTGTGTGTGTGCTCATGTTTGTACTTTAATGGCAGCCCCCCTGTGCAGCCATAGGGAAAGTATGTGTAGAGCAGCAGCTGCAAAAGAGGGGCCTCCCAAACCCAGGCTGACGCGAAGTGACAGCTCTGTATATCTCTCACTGGCACTGACAGCTGACAGATGGATAGCACTCATACACCGCAGGAAAAAAAGACAGAGAGAGAGAGAGCAAGAGGGGAGAGGAGGAGGAGGGGAGGGATGAAGAGAGGAAGAAAGAGAGAGGGAGAGAAAGCCCCCAGGATGATTCGCCAGCATTGCTCTCTGTTCAGAGGGCCGGCGTTTGATTGAGTGCAACAGAAAATAATAAACCCTCCACTACCCGGTGCAGTGCCAAGCTTTCTCTCCCTCCTTATCTCTCCCTTTCCCCTCCCTTTTCTCCCTAACCCCTCTCCTCCCTTAATTCTCTCCTTCTCTCCCAAACCCTTTTATTGTCGCCTCTCCTTTGGCGCTTTGCTCTTGCTCCTTTATGTTACGCCTCCTATTCCCCAGGCCCGTCTTCTACACCTCGTGGTCTATCTTTATGTGTTTCTCTCCCTCTCTGCTCTTCCTTTCACTCGTCTGCTATCTGCCATCCCCGTGTATTTGTCTCTCTCTATCTGAGGTGTGAGAGACAGGGGTAAGAGGTCCCTGTCAAACAAACCAACAGTACTCACTCACAGCTATTCCCCCGTGTATCTGACTGTGTATCTGGATCTGTAGAGCCTCTCTGTTTCCACAACTACAGATACAGGGAGCATACACACACACACACACACACACACACACACACACACACACACACACACACACACACACACACACACACACACACACACACACACACACACACACACACTGCAGCTTTTCACAGCGGGGGAGCATTTGATGTACAATACTAGCTTTGGCATCATATCAAAGGCAAGTAAACATGCTCTATGTTTAGAGACCTGTTCTATGAAGATGAATAAACCGTTAAACAATTGTAAAAAATATATATGATTAGATAACAACCAGATAACTTGTAAAAAGGTGTAGTCAGTCTTTTTGTTTGGAGGACATTAAGACATGGTGAATTGCCAATAGCAAAACTTCGGTTTTAATACATCTTTGACTGAAAAAATGCAATGATTGTAACGTTTTTACATGATTATACATCTAGAAATGGTTGTATTGTGTCACACTGAGTATTTTATGGTGTTAAGGATGTAAACCTGTCATATAGTATTCTTTTGTGACCAAAACACTTGATGAATAGAATTTGCCACAGACGTAGTTCAATTAAACAAATCAACTACAAACCATAATTGAAACAGGTAATGATATTGAAAATATACACACAGATATTCTGGTCCTATATATGGCATGGATGTAGTTTAATACAGTTACAAAAGCAATGTTCTATTGGCAGGGGCTTTCCCTTTTCTGGCAAAGGCTAAAATCCCAAAGTTCTCCAACCCCCCCCTTGCCTGAAAGGCCTCCATGGGGCTCCTTTGTTTACTTCCGTATCATAGTGACATAGCTATGTAACACTCGTGCTTCTATTGGCTGGCGCTCCAACACATGTATGTGATATGCTAAGGTCCGGGGACATTGTAGACACATATCTAGGTTGTTGACCAATCACAACAGAGCTATATAAAATAACCAATCAGAGCAGACTGGGCTTTCGTTTCAGACAGAAGGTGAAAAGGTACTGCAGCACAGGCAGTATGAGAAAAATAAAGCACTTTTGAACATTAAAGCATGGAAACATGTCACAGGAGAGACACTACAAACAAATATGAACCTGTCAATGAGTATAATATTTCCTCTTTGATATTTCAGCTGTATAGTGGTCATGTCTTGTTTTGGGAATCTCTTTTATGATCAATGAATGACTTGTATTGAGAGGTTTCTCATTATCATACATATCTTATTTTCCTACTGTGATCACTTCAGCTACATGCTAAATTTAAACTATGTTACAGTAAGTAGGTGTGTCATTGCAAACACTTTGCTGCACACTGCAGTAAATTTCAATAGGCCTATGATTCATACTGTTAAGCACATGCTGTGTAAGTGATGAGAGTAAATCTACCTACATTTTAAATGACTGGTTAAAATTGCAAGCTCAAATAAAATATAAACCAAAAAAAAGGGACAGCTGACCATGATGCATATCATAGCACAAATATCAAATTCTTGAATTTCAAAGAATTCACATTTTCTTACAAGAAATGAACAAATTAGGAGGTGGGAATTAATATAATCTCAAAATTGATGGTATGTACAGTTTTGTGGATTTTAACCTTGAAGGAAGGGTTGCAACTATGGATTATTTTTCAAATAATGTATAATCTGCCTATCATTTTCTAGATTACTCGATACATCCTTTGATAAAATTGTCAGAAAACCATACCATTTTTTTTACAAGGGGATGACTTGTTGTTGTGTTAGTCCAAAAACTAAATATATTCTCTTAAACTTTACAGAAAAAAAGTAAATCTACTCGAGTTACTGAAAATAGCAAAAAGCAAACACATATTTTAATCTTTATAAATAATTTCCGTTGATCAACCGATGCAGCTCTTTATGAATGTGGAACTAATTCTTCTTTTGAAGGCACCTAAACACTACCATTGCAAATGTGAGGACACATCTCTGAGGGCTTAACAACTACTACATAGTTAACCCCAAACTTGACCTCAACTAAAATCTATAGTTCAAACCTAAAACCCGTCTTAAGTCTTACCCCTAAAATAAAATGTAATAAAACCCCATGGGTGCAGGTTTTTGTCCCTAGATAAGAAGAGAGCCCCGACATACGATGGTGTGAACAGATTATTGGCCCTGCAAAGTGGCGTACACACACACACACACACACACACACACACACACACACACACACACACACACACACACACACACACACACACACACACACACACACACACACACACACACACACACACACACACACACACACACACACACACGTTACTGTCATTCAAACAATGCCTCCCCATTAGACTGAACTCTATACCATATCTAGAGATGAAGGCTTGGCACAATGCGACAAGCAAGCCCTCTTTGCCCTAACCCCCTTTCCTGCGCTCTCTTTCCCTCTATGTTGCTTTTATTTGGGATTGTGAAGGAGAGGATTAGCAGTGGCTTTAGGAGGTAAGTAAGGGTGTAAAGGGAGGAGAATAGAAGGTTGCACTGGACAAGTAAAGGTGTGTATGTGTCACCTTTTATTCTGGATGTCCACTGCAAGACAGAGGGATACAATGGGCACCTCTGTCTTGTTGTGAATGTCGCCTTTCTCTCACTCCACACACAGACACGTATGTTCAGTTCCGCTCTATTTTCCCTCTCCTCTGTGAGGGTTAATCTGTGGATGTGTTCCAGTGCCCTCCTTCTCTCTTTCTCTCTCCCCCCCCCCTCCTCCTCCTCCTTCTGCTCCTTTTCTCTCCCCTCTCATCCCTCCATCCCCTGGGTCTGTAGACGGCCTGTTTCTCAGCATCCCAACATAGATGTGTGTGTGGGGGTGGGGGGGGGGCTAAGGGGCTGCCTGGCTTGATACTGGCCGCTTGGCATGGAATTGAAAGATGTTTACTAAATAGCCCCCATGTCCTCGCACCCGGCATTTAGTAGTTAGGACTGCTTGCCTGGTACCACACAATATGGAGTGAAATTGACTCATTGCATGGTGACATGCTGCATGCATTGATTGCTCAAAATGTGGGTCCTCTTGTTCACAGTTTTGAAACATTTTATTAAGTCATTTCAATTAGCTTTCAGTCTTGAGATTTTCTAGCCTTCATTTATCTTGGGAAAAACTGGCGCATCATTTTAACTTTCTGCAACACCCTGCTTCAAGTTCACCGTCACAGATATTCACACACAAACAAAAAACAGTGCCGTCTAGTTGCTAAGGGAGCGGAGTGTTATACACTTGCTCACGAGAGGTCACATTTTTTGTTTTTCATGTGATATCAATTACAATTATTATTTTTGCACTCATTCATGCGCCTAGGCCAAGATGCAACCTCAAAGTTTGAAAAGTAAAGCTCATGCAGGAGTTGCATTAAACTGGCATTCTATCTAAAGGCAAAAATGGCACGAGTCCACTAATTGCAGAAAGAAGTCAGATTGTATTGAAGTTTATAAGAAAATTGCACTACTTGTGACTATTAATTTCCCTTGTTTTACTTTTTCGTCAAGTTGTTTGCCTCAATCGCTAGTTTCAAGTTTTTTCAATGAAGGATTCTGTTCATTTAGTAAAGTGTGGTCCTGTTTCAAGTCAAATAGACAACAGTGCAGGGTATTACTGAAAAATCTATGAGGAAATTGCCCTGCTTTTCACCTGATTTAATAACCTAATCAAACCTTTTATTGACAAATGTTGGCTTAAAACGCTAGTTTCAAAGCTTCTTCACTACAGCATTGTGTTCAATGAGTAAAATGATGGTCCATTTTTGAGTAAAATAGACAATAAAGCAGGGTTTGCTTTAGGACCCGCCTACTTTCTGATGGATAGTTTTCTACCGATCTGCGTGATATCCATGTTCTTTGACTAAGAACTTTAAGCTGCAATGTGTTTTCAGGGTTATCATGAGAATGTATTCTAAAAAATATCTAAAATCCTAAAGCGGCGACTTCAGAACCTTATTCCACAAACCAATTGTGACTACATGCACTTTTTATGTATAGTCTATGACCTAAGCTATCTCACAACCTATCTCTTACACTCATGAACACACAAACACACACACACACACACACACACACACACACACACAGGTCTCCACGTCTCCCTGGCTGTGAGCGGGACAAACCAGGTTCATCATAAATCAAGATGATAAATCCTGATCATAAGTCAGTCAGGCTGGTATCAGAGCCAGAGGCAGAGGCAGAGGCAGAGACATGCCCTCAGACTACGGGTACACCAGTGACACCCATCACCTTCACATGTCACCCAGCTGAGACACATGAAACACACACACAAACACACACATACAGGCTCTCTGTCCGCAACCACTCTCCAGTCCTTAAAGTATCAAGTCAAGGACATAAACCCAAAAAAAACTCACAGACTCAGGTACATACTGCACTCATTCTACTCAAATAGAGCTAGCTGTTACCTAACTAGCATCAGACAGAAAAAGATGACTGCATTCACTTCTTCCGTTAGAATTTCCACGCTGTGAGACAGAAAAGGCCTCAGCTATTAGCCCGGGCCGACCTTCATTAACGGATCGCCATTGATTCCTCCCAACGAGCTGTTTACCTAATTAAAATCCGGAACCCTGCATCGGTTTGCCTAAGTAAATATGTCCATTAAAATATGACTTCACAGTGTACAGACAGGGGGTGGCGAGAGGCTCATTTCTCAGCGCTGTGCTGCCAGGCTTTGTGGGAAGACACAGAGTTAAATCACACTTGGAGAGAGGCGAGTGTTTGACAGACCTGGTCCTTGTGCCGCTTGTCACGCGCATTTGATATTTTGATAGCTTCCCGTCTCTTCCCATTAGCCCCTGGGGTCCCGAAACCATTTTAGATGTTTATCTGCAAAGCGCTGGGGGTTAATTTTGTTTCTTGTCAGGAGCGCCGGCACAGAGCGGTATCGCGCTGTCACCCATCGTGGCCAATCGTCGCAATCGGTCCGGCTTATCAGGGAGAGTTGTGTTACACTGACTGACACATGACAATGACCCTGGTGACTCTCGGAGGGCTGATAGCATCTGGGTTTTTCTTTTCGTTACCTCTCCTTACTCTCCCGCGCTTTCCCTCCTCCTCTTTTTCTTGCACCCCCAACCTCGTCTTTCTGTCTGACTGCAGGCAATGGAGAAATTGGGACTTTGTCTCTGGGGGAGTGGAAAGAGTAGGAGGGATAGTGTATGGTGTCTATGTGGGAGTGTATTACTCAAACACACACACAGATAACAAACATTAAACCAACCACTGTTAGCCCATTGCATGCACACACAAACACATACTGGCTCTGACTGAGCAGTGGGTGTGTTATAATATGCATGTCTATCTCTGGCCATCCAGTTTTATCAGCGACAAAAAGGTATTGGTTTCAATGTTCGGTGTGGAACAGCATGGTGCCACGGGGCATGCCTGCTCGATAATCTGCTAACACACTGAACCATAAACACACACACAATTATTTTTGCAGACGCACACACACACCGGTTCATAAATGCAAACCAATATGCATAAGCATGGCGGCCACACGCAGGTGGCACATGTTGAGGTGTACGTGCACATGCATTTTGCAAAAATACACTAACAAATCTACACACATTAAAAAAAGATTACACAAGGGGCATTCTGGCTGTCCATCAAGACTCTCCCAGTCATTTCCATTACCCGCTGTCCTCCCTGCGACATGGGCTAGTTCTTTTTTCTTCCCCTCTGCTTTAATCCCTTCTTTGCTTTCAGCTGTTGGTACTGAGGTAGTGTTTATCTTCACTAATACACACATAGCGTAGCTTAAAATTAGCCCGTGTATACAGTATGTGATTTATTTATTTTGCAATAAATCACAAATAAATGAGTATACAAGTAATTGATATGTCACATTTGAAAATAAATAAAGCATGATTGGTTGGATTGATGGTTGAGATTTTGTTATAGAAACCATAAAGAAATAAGACAATGGTGGCTTCTGGGCTCCTATACTGTTTTGTTATTTTACATCTACAGCTTCACATTTTGTAGGAGACCTCCTGCCACAGTATGTCACAGAAAAGAAGATTGCTTTATGGCACAAACAGTAATAGGGTGCTTCTATTTCAAAGCAAAATGAGTTAAAGAGAGTTCCTGGCAAAGAGAGCTATAGTAGAACTGAAAAGTCAAGTATTTGGGTAAAACTGTGCTACTGTTTTGCTACCAACTGTCAAAATCAATGATATCCAACCTGTGATCGGGTCTCCAGTTAGTCCCAAGAAGTCTCAAGATAATCATCCACCTTGAATATTATCATCCCAATAATTGACGCTATCACTACCGTTATAATACGTCAGATAGGAAAACAATCTGTAAATTGAACCTAATTGAGAACTAAAACAAAATACTTTCGGTTTGGTAACGTATTTTTAGTTGTGTACGTGATTTAAGTATGATACCGACAATAGGTAACGTAAATCAAATGTGGTTTAACACAGGTCCCGAACTGCAATCCTTTCCCTTATTTTTCACCCTAACATAATTTCCTTGCAGACTTGACTTTCTTCTCTTCCCGTAATTATAACAGCCACAAGAGGTCGCCGCCCAAACTATTTGAACCTAGATGCGAAAATCCAGTTTAACAATAGATGATAACAGCCTACTAAGCCATCTAAGAGCTATCAGGGCCATACTACCTCCAATCTATGGTCCTGGTGGCAACTGATAACAGCCATTTAATATGCTGATAACAGTGAGGGGGTACGAAAAAAAGTACTTTTTATTTCTCTCACTCTTTGATAACTTTTGCAGCATGATTTCCTGAACAGTTCACCAATCATGTTGTTACTAATTTCATAACCTGTGTTTAGTGGTTACTGTGTTTCATTAAAGTGGGCCTAATTTCCACCGAGCAGTTAGACCAAGACACCCTTAATCAACCAATGATATAATATTTTTGGATTTGTTGAAAATAAACAAATTCCCATAAATCATACGTTGAGTCCTAATTTTTCCGTGGGACAGCAGAAGTACTGATTGTGCTACTTACGATCGCTAGATGACGCATTTGTGGATATATCGCTGAAGTGAAGAAAGCAAAAGGCAAATGTGTGAGTGTGTGTTTGTGCGTGTGTAATTCTTTGGGCGCCAGCCATGTCAATCAGCCCCCTGCAGCGCAACTGCCCTTCACACTTCTGTTTATCTGCTGCTGCTGAGGACTGGGAAGACTGATAAGAGTACATCACTCTGTATCCCTCTCCTTCTCTCCCTCCCCTTCTCTGTCTGTCTCACACACACACACACACACACACACACACACACACACACACACACACACACACACACACACACACACACACACACACACACACACACCCACAGATTGTTAGCTGTCCCTTTCGGCAGTCTTCATCATCAGCAGAGATCACTGGGGCAACGTTTCAGTGATATCACAAACGGTAGCGTATTGTTTGAAGTGAGACCTCTTCATTGTTAATATTCCCCCCATGATGTTCACTTTTCTATACATCCCATGTGTATTCTACAAAATCAAATGTCTAATAGGTGTTCATTCAGAGTGTATTGCTTCCAATGGCTGTTTATTCCTCAGATGTGGATCACAATCACGTAATCTAATGGTCAGGACTGTCCATGTTCTTGGTTTGTTCTACAGTGCTTATCCAGGCTCCATTTGTGTTTGAGCTATTTCAGTTTGTGCCCTATTTTATAATCAAAGATCAGAATCCATTTTCCCTATCAAAGCGTTTGCCGCGGGCAATGTTGATTAGCACAAACCCTCAAAATGTTTTTCTTCTTTCAACCATACCCCCACCTGAAATGTTCTCTTTTCATGTCTGAGGCTCCACATTTCCCTGGAGACGGGCCATTGTTACCATGGTCGCCGGACAATATTGGCGGTCATTGTGCCACCCATGTACACCTGTCACTCAAGGATGGAGAGGCCACTCTGAGCACACAGATGTGCTCTATTGAGGTTGAACATGAGTCTATGGATGTGCAGAGTGTTGAGGTAGTCTATACGTGCACATTGAGTGGGCTGAGTTTGCACGCCTCTGTGTGTGCGCTGTGTCTGTGTGTGTCCTCACTCAGTCAGCCAGCTGAGTCTGCAGTCAGTTTACGTTTGACTGCAGGGCAAAAGCTCGAGCAAGAAATGAATTCTGACTCACCGAGCGCCTCACATAAATTCCTTTTCTCATATTCCGACACAAAAGACAACATATCTGCCTTGCATTAGCCCTGGGACTCCTTTCTCATTCTGATGATGATTTAGGGATGTTGAGATCTCCCTGTGAACCTCGCCAAAGAGAAACAGTAAGACGGAGATAAAGAGGAAAGACACACCGAGAGATTGTTTTGGGTGTGTGGTGAGGGGGAGGGAGGGGGTTTTAAGAAAGGAAGAGAAAAGGATAAAAAGATATTTAGGTCTCATTTGCAGCCTGGAATTATGTTTTTTTTTCAATTATTTGTTTGCCAACGTTTGAATTTGCATGCTGTTAAATGTAATGTGCAAAGTATTTAGGGAAGCGACTACATTATTGGGAAGCTGTAAAGTAAACGACTTTGTATTACCTTTAATGTAATTTCTGTTCTTTGATCATTACACTGTAAGAAAACTGTATCTGCATTTCTAATGGAATTTCAAGTATAATTTGTCGGTTTATTATTGTTTAATTTGCTAACCAGTTTCCAAAGTAACACCTTCTTTTAGCACTTATGAAATGCTTTATTATGTAAGAAGCCTGTGAAATGATTGTATGGTTCACAAGTTCACGTTCTGACATGTTGGCACATAATAAATATGCAAATAAAGGATACTTTTGGGATTTGTAGAGCGCATTCCTCCACCATGGACAATGATGCACTCACATGCTCCTTGAATGGTGACTTGTCCTGAGTTGGGAAGTACTTCCTCCGACATCATGGGGCATCAAATAAATTGCAGACAGTGTTGCTTTTTTTCCACCAACTTTCCAAGATACGACAGGAAGTAATTTCACATGAAAGCTGCAAAAATGCTTTTTTCACAATGTTGCACAGTTTTGTTGCCCTGGGATTTGGATTTGCCCCAAAATGTTATGGGTTTACCTTTGCCCTCATCCTTCTTCTAAGTTTCATGAAAAACTGTGATCCAAATGTTATAGTAATCCTTCTGACTAATATTAGTCAACAGGTTTAGAACATAATTTATATCAGATATATAATTAGCATCCTCTATTTCCACACTTTGACCTTTTTCTATAATAAGTAACTGATTGGCCTTAAGGATGGCGGCGGCATTGGTACTTGACTCAAGTTTACTGTTGCCTTGTTATAATTGCCGTTTCCCGGGCACAGAGTTGTCCTCAAGGAAGATTTTTAAACTTCATTGGGCGCTCCTGGGCGTAGTGGAAGGTCGGAGGGCGGGAATGGATTCTCTCTACATGTTGGTGTATGAGGGCTTTTTCTGTCTCAGGCAGGAAAGGGTAACATGCGGGTATGAACCCTTCATTACCCAGTGGCATGTGTCCTGTCACTCATTCATTGTTACTCGCTACATTCACATCTGAGCTCTTTCACATTACTCATCCTCTGTTTGCCCCACCTGACCTCACACACACACACACACACACACACACACACACACACACACACACACACACACACACACACACACACACACACACACACACACACCTTTTGTATTCAGGCAGACAAAGCCTTTGCACACTATAATATTTATACATCTCAGTTGTTCTTGTGTGCTCAACTTAGGAAAGGGAGGAATTGTTTTACAAAATACTGCTTATTCATTGTTTACTCTTCTTTCCCTTTGTTTGTTGTACTCACCATTACTTTGTTGCACCACTTTCTGAACATGAGCATGGAGAAATCTTTTTATAGGACGTATCTTAGAAAACCACTTAAAGTCATAGTCACTTGGTTTATGCCATGCGTTAAAAATAATGTTCGGAATTTAGCAGGAATCAAATGGTTTCAAGCGACGAGGATGATGACATTCTCAATAGAGGTCCATGTCCTGTTCTGATTGCAATGTACACACGGCCCCATTTTTATACACCTGGATATCAACTACTTGCTTAAGTTGTGGCAACAAAAACTTTAGGTTTAGGATATAAATCATGGTTTGGGTTGAAATAAGGATTATTTTTATGTAGATTAAATTACGTACGTAAATCAGGTAGTCAATGTAAACAAATCATCGGGTAACTTTTGCTTTTGCAAGGGAAAAAAGGGGGAAATTTCTTTGCTTATTCCTTCCATCCATCCATTTCCGTTCTTCTTCCTATGCAGACTGTCTCGCCCTTTATACTAAATCACCAGCCTACCTGTGCACTTGCTCTGGTTGTATATTGCCTACCGTGAAATACCTCTCGTGTTAATCATACACCATTTGACAAAACCAGGCTGGTGTTTCAGGGGTTTGCCAAAAATATATTAAATACTGTTTCTCTGCCTTCATGAACTGTTGGTTTTGGGCATTGGATGTAATGGGGAACTGTTTTTTTCTGGCTGCTGTGGAGCTGTGGATTAAGGGGGAAAGGAGGGGAGAGTAGTGAGGGGTGGCTGTGTTGTGCGCATCATTTCATGGGTGACAGAAAATGGAAAGCCCCCAGTGGGTGCCTCCTTCTGCTCAGAGAAGCCAGGGGAGAGGGACTTTAGGGACTGAGAGTGAAAAGAGAGAGGGAGTTGGGGAGAATGGAGCAGGAGCGAGAGGGGGTACAAGGTTCTGCCATCACATGGGACAGATCAAACCGCAGCTGGCTGATTTCATTTGTCCCTTGCCTCCCACTCTTCCCATCCACCCCTCTGTCCCAATGAACTTCCTCGCTTCAGTCATCTGTCCTCTCTCGGAGGCTACGGAACAGAGGAGATCATAATGTTTGTAGTGTTCAGCCTGTTGATCATCTACTGCTTGTCCACTGAAAGCTGTAATGGATTTGACTTCTGTTTCTACAAATTCATGCACAAATGGTATTCACTCCTATCAAAGCAATCCTTCTTGGTGTTAAAGTATGCTGAATAAAGTTGTGTACTAACTACTATGAGAAGTGACAAACAATCAAATAATCAATAAAATTACATCACACTTTAAGTGAAAACAGATAATCTTTTAACTTTACTCCTCCTAACATTCCAGAATGGTATTATCATTAGTGCTGTTGACGCCAAGACAACTGAATCACTTTCTGTTTTTTATTTGTTTGTCATTGTTAATTACTGATTTACTGAGAAGAATAACAACTGAATGGCACTTTGGAACCCTCTAAATACCTGGAGCACTTTCTATCGCGTGAATTTGTTTGAGGTTTACTGTTGAATTCATTTATTTTTCACCACTCTTCCTTTTCGCCTTCTTTGCCTCCTCCATCAATGGGGCTCTTTTTCTTTTGCTTGCAAGAGTTTTCCAAAGTAGCTCCAGTTGTTCAACGGTCCACTACATTCCACTATTTGAGGAAAGCTACCAGGGAGAACAAAAGGTTTATCCTCTTCCTGTTTAGGTTTTGCTATGGTTGACATGCTTCCATTGTGCTGTAATTCAACCTTAACCTTTAACAACCTTTAATCAACCCTAGCCCAAAACCTAACTCTTCATTTACTCAAGTCCACAGATTGTTGCCGGTGGGAGACAATCGTATATTGAAGAATAGTCTTATGGGAGCTAATCTAAACACTGATGGTGTCATCATTCTATAGCCAATACAATGCAACCAACATTTACTTCATAATAGGGATGGGAATTTGAAAGCAAATGTATTGGGGATTGGGTAAAAACATTTTTTTTCCCAAATCTTTGTTTCAATAATTTTTGGAAATACATACATGTTCAAATAAGTGTAGAAACCAAGTCGAATTTGTCAAATGTATTGAACTGGTGATCAAAGTTTGACAGCTATAGGTAGGCCTATAGCTGTCAAACTTTGATCACCAGTTCAATACATTTGACAAATTCGACTTGGTTTCTACACTTATTTGAACATGTATGTATTTCCAAAAATTATTGNCACACACTAAGAGTTAGACCTAACACACTTAGTTATTTTATCTACCTCTGGAACTAGCTAAACTAGTTATAAATCTGTTTATTCTTCACTGTCGGTTCACTCATTACTGGATCAGTGAGCTGCATGAGATACTGGCTGTCGGGAGAGAGAGAGATGGGGAGAGAGGAAAAGAGAGCGCTTCCGCTCATTTCTCCCATGTTATTATCCAAAGTTAATGTAAACTTGAATAATGTACTTCATTTGAATGTAATAATTATGTTGATTATTGTTTGTGAGCGCCAGTGAATGAGCCCCATTAACCGAGTTTTAAACATCACTTTAAATGGAAGATCCCCATAGACCCCGCCCACTCGATCGGTTCGGCGATCGGTATCGGCCGATACTGATTCCGGCGATCGGCCCCAAAACTGGCGATCGGAGCATCCCTAACTGTAGGTTTGGCTTTGCATATTTATGCAGTGATCTGTCTCTTCCTCTCTGCCGTATATAAGTATAAATATTATTTTGCTTTAACGTGTACTAACACAAGTCAGCTGGCCTCTCCACTGTTGTTTTGACTAATCTTAAGTCTCCAACTTCTGTGAGAGAGAGAGTTGGAAAGAAAGAAAGAAAGAGTGTGTACGTCCGCTCCAGTTTGGAGAGATTTATGAGTGGACCAAACCAAAGAGTGTAAGAGTGTATACTCAGAGAGAGTTTGGGAGGAGAGATTTACGATCCGCCGTGCGGGTCATAATTCAAAGTTCACGCTCACATATATCACATTTTGAATCACATAGATTATGAGGGAGAACAGATTTATCATACACACAGGTAGCACATGTGCAGGCTCCAAAAAGGCAGAGAAAAGCAAAAACAACACGCGCACACAAACTCGTACACCAGATGTTTTTTCTCTTTAAGGAAATGGAATCCTTGCGTACAGTAAACCTGGTAATATGATGACTTTGAATTAGTGTTGGTGATTGCCTTAATCTATAATGTGCAGTCTTTTTCCTGCCTACAAGTAAAAGCATAGATTATTTATCATCAAAGAATGTTTTTTTAAGCTGTTAATTTCAGATAATATGCTATAAACAACCCATTTGTGACATACAGTTTTTGATTGCAGTAACATCCATTTGGGTAGCACCTTTTAATCATGAGTTGGGGAAATAAATATAGAGAACCAAATCCATGCGTCATCCAGTCCAGTGGAAGCTCTTTTACAAGTCTATCTTGATGTAAACTTTACTTTTCTATTTCCTATGATTTACAGTTTGCAGTGTGTTAAATGTTTCATGCGCCACAGAGGCCACTCTGCTGAAACCCATTCAGCTCTGAACACACAAGCCCATCTATTTCTGTTCCTGTTTGTTAAATATTAACCACACATTCCCGCTGTCTCATCCACTGTGTTTAGGTGTATGTGTGTGTTTGGGAGATAGAGAGAGCTTACGTGTGCAACCTTTCTGTGTGTGAACTGCATGCGTGTTTGTGTGCATCAAGTGTTTATGAGTGTGTGCATGAGTCACAGGAATGGTAAATAAATGTTTTCATGTCAATACCATCCTGGGACTTTTTAGTCGTCATGACGTTCTATTATTGAAAAGGACACTTTGATATTAATACTGCAGTTGGCCAATTATTTCTAATGGAATTTACCTTGTTGGAATCAAATGAGAAACCGTGAAGTCAAATAAATACAGAAAATATCAGGAAATGTTATTAATTAACAAATAAATACAGTAATTGGGGCGGCAGTCTGTAGACTTGGCCTGGGAACCTTAGGGTCGCCGGTTCGCGAAACCGTACAAGTAAAACGTAAAAGTATATATATTTAAAAGGGGTAATTTTGTATTTCACTTCCATACATTTGAAGGTCTTTTCATAGACTGATTTGAAATAAATCGACCAAATAAAAACAGCAGAGGCCGAGATACGCTGGTTTGACTTTACTTGAGAATATGTCAACCTCCAAAAAACGCTGGAAAATACGTTCCCCATAATGCAACTCATTAGTGTCTTTCATAAAACCTTTCTTTACCCATAAATTCCCTCATCTTTCACCAACTCCCCGTACAGTTTTTTTAAACACACTTTATGATATAGTTCTTAAATCATAAGTCCAAGCTAAGGAATTAAAAGAATATTTATGTTTTGGAGTACAGCATGCACTGATGTAAGACCATGTGCATGCATGTTCCTATGGTTACACCTTGTGTTAAATAAAAACACTTGCAAATAATAAATTAACAATGTCATCCCTCTTCCACCCTTCTTTTCTTGTATTTGTGATAGCGCTTACCTTGTACTACATTGCTGTTTTCTGTTATGTTTGTATTGAAAAATATAGTATAAAAACTTTTAATGCAAAATCCAAGCTGTCAGAACATTGAACTATATTCAAACTTTAGAAAGCTCTTGTAGATCGACACAAGACAGAAGAAACCTGCGGATTGTCCCTTCTCAACTTGTTAAAGTCAGTGAAAGCAGTGAAAACAAAGCAAAGTACGGTAGAATACTCCAGCCCTGCAAATCAAAATTATATTATCATACGTCTTGTTTGTATACTATATGTTGCAGTTCCATCTGAATTACAATCACTCCCTTGATTATAAGAACCTTACGCACAACACTTCACCTCTCAAGTGTTTAATTCCAAACTTAAGTTGTGTTTATTGTGCCCGACTCAGGTGAAAGAAAATGGCAAGAAAATCCCTATTTTGATGATGCAACGTTACTTTTTGTGTGAACCCCCTTCACCGGCCCGCGCAAGACAATTAATGAGAGTGTTTTTTTGTCTGGAGGCTCAGTTCTTGTAAAAGTCAGCGTGAAGAAGCTCTTGTTTTTTTTTTTTCTCTATCTTGACCTTGTTGAAGCCTCCATCACCCTTCCAAATTAATATTCAAAAGCCCTTAATTAAAAACCCGCCACCCCGTCATCCTCTGGAGCAAGATAAACAAATCTGGGGCTGTGTTTGTTCCCTTCTAGCCCATCCTATACTCCTATTTTAATGATTTCGCTTCAACCTCGGAGAAAAAAAAAAAAGAAAGCAATGCAGCAGAATGTGACATAAAAAGATGAAGACAAGACATAGCTTGGGGTGAGTGAGGAGAGAAGTGGTGGTGGCAAACGGCGGAGGGGGGGCGGTGTACTGTATTTTAGAACGTGGTTAATTACAAAAAGCATTAATGTTTTATTAACCCCTTATCAGTAATTAATCACGGTTCTTTGATGTAAAGTTCAGCTTACAAAAGCACCACGGAAAAAAAATCTCATCCATATTAGCCCATTAAGCCGGCTGCTATGGACCAGTCTTGCTAACTGCAGAGTGCAGGACAGCCTCCGCAGGCATTAAAGCATTTGTTTTGACAGCGCTGTTTGTTTTCTACTCCCAGAAGCCATTGCAGTGCACCTCCAACTCCCACTTGTCTCTCACCAAAGGAGCCGGTTTGCATTTCAAATATGATGGAGCTATTGCATATTGTGCACAAAATTCTACCTTTCTGCCCAATGTTTATCCAGATTCCTGCACTGTACGGAACATCTCATACTGTACTGGCTGACATAATTAGATTTCCTCTAACATAGAGGTGATTATTTTCTTTTAACACAATGAGTAGTACAATGCTGCTAATGGAATCCCATAGGAACGTCGTCTGAGCCAGTGTTGGGCAGTGGGATAACATCTTAGGAAAAGCTTATTTTGAAGAAGGACATGTCAAATAGTAGCGCTAATATTGCACTTTAAGATTTTAAAGGTGCATTCTGAGCTAATTTATAATGAAATAAATATATAAAAAATGTAGAGGTTAGAGATTTCGGCTGAGAATTTCGTGTCAAACTGAGAAATTAATAACATTTTACCTTTTTAAGGACATAATATCAATTGTTTTAGCTTGAATGCACTTTAAGAAACGTATTTCTAAAGGGCTCAATGACATGAAGCAACAGATTTTATCTTTGATCATATTTGTTTGCCTTTTCTAACATTTTACATCTAATTTAAAGGTAGGGTATACGTAAGAATGGAGAAACCAGCTCAAGTGCGCTAGAATTTGAAAGTACGCAGCCGAAAAAAATCTGCCCCTTCCTTCAGACTTCCTTACAGAGCGCCTCCTCCAACACACACAGACCATGACCAATGAGGGCACGAGAGAAGTTTGTGCTCGAGATGGAAGGCTGACAGGCAGGTAGGCCATCCAGTTTTGGTCGTGCTTTTTACAGCGCCACGCCTTCCACAGATGAAATATTTTTATGTATTTATTGTCAAAGCATTTAATGTATTCATTGCTATCGGGATGTTAAGAGCATTCCATGGAATATAACAACAAGTGTTTCTGAAGTGAATTACCTACCTACGGAGCCCTGGAGGGTTCATAGAGAGAAAAATAAATAAAACTCGGCCATGTTTTATTAATTTGTGCGCACGGTATACTTTCTCGTTCGTACGAGATACTTTTTCGTGCGCACAAGATACTTTCTCATTCGCACAAAAATGGCAGCGCATACATTATTTGAGATATATTTAAAATTCGGACTTCATTTTAGGGACATTTCGGCCAGAGGTGTAGAACTATTTGTTTAAGCACCGGATTAGCAAAACAGGAGAGTCTGTGAACCAGTCGGTCTTGATCTATGAATTCATGTCCGTGACTCTCACAGTATGTGCTATCTGCGTCTTCGCCGTGTTTACCTTCAGAACAGCTGAATAGAGATCGAGGCTGCTACGTTTTACCCACACACGCACACACAAACCTCTACACACATCGAACTGCCCGATTATTCCCCCTATTACTCGTTTTAGATGTCCGGTCACCAGGGCGCATGATGGTTAAATAACCCAATTTGTGTTCTGTGAAACTGAAAAGGATATGACATTGTTTTTTTTACTTTCATTGCAGTTGTATATATCTTCAATGTAATTTAGGTTAACTTCCTGTTTTATTTAGATGCTTTTATTTTGAAGGCGAGTTTACGCTGTTCACAGGAAGTTGTTGTTGCTATGGAAACGTGAAAATGCTACATGATGTGTGTGTTAGGTGTATGTGTGTGTCCGACACGGGCATTTGTTTTCAACTTAGCATGAACAGTTTACACACATCTGGCTAACTCCATACTGTATGAGTATTCCCAAGTGAAATACATTTGTTTAATCTCAATCTCGATTTAGGCTAGTGCTAAATGCTGTCGGAGGGCACCGGAACGAACCCCACTATCATAATATCTTCTGAAAACAAATGCCCACACATACACACACACATACACAGACACACATACACACACGCCATGGCGACTGGAAATCTTCTTTATGAAGCTAATAATATGGCGTAATAATCGGGCAATTCGATGTGTCCAACCATAAGAAAGTATCTTGTGCGAACGAGAAAGTATATCATGCGCACAAATTAATAAAGCGTGGCCTCGTTTTATTTAAATTGAGGCCACGAATTATATCTCGTGCACACGAGTTAATAAAGCGTGGCCTCGTTTTATTTATTTTTCTCTCTATGAACCCTCCAGGGCTCCATACCTACCCCACCTTTATGCGAATAATATAATAGTTTCAGAAATCTAATAGAGGTTGTGATTCTAGTGATGTGGTATGATATCTACCAAAAAGTTTAATTATGCTGCAATAACATATAATAAAAGTAATGTGGAGAACATTTTTTATTTTAAACATTTCAGGGGAGAGAACTTTTTATTTCTATTTATTTTTTATATGATTTATTTTTGAGATTTTCAATACACAAAGACAGCAGCAATACAACACATTACATTAACCCTGCAATTGCTTACAAAACAACCCCAAGAAATGATACATCAGTTACAATTAGACAATAATGCAATAATGAAAAAACAAACAAACAGGTAACACAATATAACATAAGTGTATTACTTAAAATGTATCTTTAATTAAAATGTAGCTATTGTTATTTGCAATTATTTATATTTGAAGCTGTATTCTTAACAATGAGTTGATCCAGAACAATTGACAACTATTTTTTATAATCAATAAATTACTAAAAAACATGCAAAACTGCCCTAAAAATCCTGTTTTCAGCCTCTCGAATATGGACATAAGATAAGATAAGATGGTACTTTATTGATCCCAATTTGGGAAATTATTTTTGTTGCAGCAGCATCATATCTTGATTTTCTCTGCTTTATTTCATATTGAAGTGAATATCTTTTCATTTTTGACTGACAAAACCTCATTGAAGTACCTTTGACTTTGAGAAACTGTAATGAACATTTGTCACTATTTTCCGACGTTTGAAGATTAATGGACTTGTTTTTCTTTCTTCTTTGTTTCAGATCCACTCCAGCAGGGTTATGAGCTGTCCCGAGTCGGGAAATGGATTGTAGTCACCCGCATAGAGGAAGATGACTGTAGCCTTTCACCTAAAACCCCAGGCGGCCCTTCTGTCTCTCAGGGTGCTGTCTGGGGTGATGTGGAGGTCGTGGGGTGAATCAGAGGCCAGCTGGACTATGAGAGGGTGATCATGAGGTCAGTGGAGCCTATAAACACTGTTTGTGTGTGAGTGTACGGGGGGTGTCGGAGTGATATTGGGGGTGAACGTCAGGTCAGGGTGCCTATGTACACTAGGACTGTGGGGTCAAGGAATGGTCACTTTGAGTCTTTGCTCAACTGTGTTTAAACATGAGCTCAGACAAACAGAAAACACTACCTCAACTTGTTAGGCCTACAAATCTACCACTGTGCATATCACCATTTAAATTGTGGAATTAAATAAAAATACCCAAAAACTCTGGAAAAATAACTCCAGAGTAAAAATAACTGGAAATGTTTACTTTTTAATTCATTTTACAGTCAAAAGTGGAAAGTTCATAGTTTGCCTTTTGGTTTAACATAACAGTAAAGTAAAATGCTAAATAAGCCTTGCAACTTACATGGTCTGCATTTGGTGTTCATTGCTATTTGTTATTTCCGCGAAAAACTGAATGGAGCGACACTTCAAACGTCTGGCCGCAAGGAATTATGGGACGGCCTTTTCTCCAGTAAAGGATGAACTGTAAAGAAGATAACAAGGTAAGAGTTGAAGCTTCTTTCTTATCAAGCAGAGAAGTCAAAAAGGTCTTATCATGGCTGCTACTTAGTTACTTCCGTGTCATTTTACTTGGGAAACCTTCCTGAGTGACAAAGACTATTCAAGTTCGCAGCTGATGGATTGACAGCCGCATTATTAGTTAAAGTAAATGTCATTTCCACTGTAGTTTTTATCCCCCCTTATCCACTCACAAACACATACACATGACTTTCCCCCCAACTACCAGTCCTGTTCTCTGCACAAAAGTACAGACAAGACACTGGAGGCCGTGTTACCATTGTTGATGCTTTTGTTGTTATTGTTCCTGCCCGTGTTGATTAAATTAGGAAATCCTTTAAGTCGGCAGAAAAGAGGGGCACGTTGTTTTATTATTAAAGAGGGAAGAGACACCCCGGTGAACATTGCGCCGGTTAATGAGAAGTACAGCAGAGTGCTTTAGGACTCGAAGATTTCAATAACATGGCAGAGCAACCCCCCCCCACCTTCTCTTAACCCCCCCTCTCCTAACCCCCCTCTGTGAGGTGGATAATACAACAGACCCCCCTCCGTCTGGTTGCTCCTTCCTTGTTTTCTTCGCTGGCAGAGCTGATTGTAGGTGCTGTCTGAGAGACAAATGTAGTTCAACAGCCTTTAGGTTCTCTTTTTGTTTTCCCCCCTTTAAAAAAAAAAGGGTTTAAAAAGGCTTGAACAATATGATTTTGGGAGAAAGATACTTTTAGATGTTTTTATAGGAGCATTGTATTTGACGAATTCCATTGTTCATTTGTTTTAAGACAAATATTTGTTGCTACCCGCAGAATTTAATTTTTAGCCAAGTGGAGGCACTTCAAGGCAAGGCAAGGCAAGTTTATTTATCTAGCACTTTTCAACACAAGGCAATTCAAAGTGCTTTACAAAAAATGAAAGACATTAAGAAAATGGCATTTAAAATCAGTCATTAAAAAGAAAAGCTAATAAAAGAAACATTAAAAGAAAAAATACATGGATAAAAGTTACAGTGCAGTCTAAGATTTGAATAGTTCAATTAAAAGCAGCGAAAAAAAGAAAAGTCTTCAGCCTGGATTTAAAAGTCAGATAATTTCTTTACATTTAAATTGTCCCCTGAAAACCAAAGATAATGGTAACACATATACACAGATCTTTGAGTTAAGACAGACTAATATAATATACTAATATAGTATCAATTATACAATAAGATTTCAGTTCAGTTTTTTTTAGTTAAGTAGCAGAACTAAACTACTCTGATAAAAGTAAACGTTACCTGTACCAAGTAACGCTGTGGAGCCGATCAATTTGACGCTGTGGCCATAAAGGCTCCACACTAAAGATTATACTGAGAGTGAAACACATGGAAAGCCAAAGGTCTGACGGTTTTCAGAGTGAAGACACGAGTACTAGTAACCTATCTAGTAACTAAAACATATCCACAGAGATTTGAGTTAAGACTGATTAATGCAGTTTCAGTTCTGCAATAATATCTAAATACACTTTATTTTTTAACTTAACCTCTGAACATTTCCAGAAGGCTTTTCTGAAATAATAATGCATTCTGATTATCATTTATTCTTCCCATTCAATCATTGAAGAGAACTTACAACAGTCGGCTAAATTCCACAAAGTACTTGTAAAAAATGTAAAAAATGTTTCTAAGTGCTTTTTACTTATTTTTCACCTGGAATTTAAACTTTTTGGAAAAGTCCTATCAAATGTGTTTATACCATCTTTTTAAATTCTTACTTCAGCTTTACAGCGCCTGCATTGTTTGCTGAAAACCATGTCAGTTTTATCTGCATTCACTTTACACTGGGCCACAATACCGGTGCCAGGCAGTAATCCACGATGAAATGCCATTTCAAGAATAACAGTCATCTCGTCTTTTATTTTGCTTTCCACCATCTCACAGATTGTAGCGTAGGTGGGTGCCATTGTCAGGGCAAGGTCACGTCTACTGCATGTATTTAGTGCAAGTGTGGATGTATGTTTTTGCTTTTATTAGTCAGTGTGCATATTTGCTAGTGTGTGTGACTGCATCTGTTGTTTAGAGGGTTGTGTCAGACTGTTGATTCACCAGACATACTGCCGCTGCATTCCCTCCTACACGACTGCTGTTTCCCATGTGTGTGTGTGTGTGTGTGTGTGTGTGTGTGTGTGTGTGTGTGTGTGTGTGTGTGTGTGTGTGTGTGTGTTTGTATTTGTCTGTGTGTGAGTGAAAGACAGCACATAATGTTTACATGCACACACTCAGAGTCTTTGACCAGGCAGGGCAGTAAACAGACAGCAATCATAAAAACATGCTGTTGATCCCTCGTCGTGTTTAATCAGGGGGAGCCAGCAAAAGGAAACTGAACATAAATCATTATAGCTGTCTGTCAAAGGTGGAATCACATTACCTTCATTCATATTGCCTTTTAATATTGCAATTTGTAGTTTCACTGAATGTACACTGATTACAAAAAAGTGTATTTGTGTACAGTAGCTTAAGAAGATGTAGGTGTTTACACTGCTTTGACATATCGAGGATTTGATGTAGTCAGAACTCTTGTTTCTTCACATTTCCTTTTCTCTTATTGCCTGTAATTAAGGCTTGAATACCAATATCATGTTTGGTGATGTTTAGGAAAAGACGGTATGGAATACAGGTCAAAGGGTCCCCTTGCATTGATATAAAGGATACACAACAACTAGAAATATTTTGTTAATCTTTTCTTGATAGTTCATGTACTTTTTTAAACAGGCTATGTTTTCTACTTCTCTAGCATGATAGCAAGCTTTTCATGTCACCCTTCACCACCCAATTGACTTTTTGTGAGTGTTTTTTATTCGCGATCTGTGATAAAATCCTAAATCGTTCCATCCCAGTAAATGAAGCTGCTGGCCCATTGTGAGACCACATCTTTATACACATCAGTGTTTGTATGGATTAAACAATTAAGATAATCCATGTTAGCTAGTGACCTTAGAAGCCTGCTACTGTAGGTGGACTTTGTTAGCATTGACAGAGCCAGGCTACTTGTTTCTACCTGTTCCCAGTCTTTATGCTAAGCCAAGCTAACCATCTGCTGGCTCCTGCTACATATTAAACAAGCAGATAGGAAAGTGATTGCAATCCCTTCATCTTACTCTTAGCAATAAAGGGAATACACATTTTCCCTTTACGTCAGATTATTCCAGTATGACTAAAAATGACTAAAAATACTCAAGACCAAAGGGGGTTAATGTGACCTTTTTACTTTCTCTTATCACCCTGCTTCCTCATTCCACATCAAGGTTATCAGTGAGACACAGAGGCAAAGGTCAGACAAGTGTCCTCTCTATGACCTCTGACCACCCCATGACCTGGTGTCCTCAGATTCATCAGGGCGGTGTTAGTCTTGAGTTCACAAGGGTCATCTACTGTTCAAAGACACAAACACTCCATCAGCCATTTAAACATTCAGCTTATTAAAGGACTGTCCTGAAATGTTGGTATAAACTATAGTGTAAAAACGTAAAACACGTCTCTGAAATGATTATGACTTAAGATAGGTTTTATATGTTTAGATTAAACTACCAAAGAGTAAACTAAAATAAGCCCCCCTTTTAATGGTATTAATGCCTAGTTTTAGATTACTTTATTTTGAGTTTCGATGGAGCAGTTAGCAAGTTAGCATAACCCAGATTAATCTAAACTCCATTCAGAAAACAAGCATTTTAAAAGTTTGTTCCCTTTTCATTTTGCGGAAAAAACTCTTGTTCTCTACCACTACTTTGGAGATGGTATGTTTTCCTTTTGATATTATAAAAAAACATTTACATAAAATAGATAAATGTCAGACTCGCTGACAGTGATACAAATATTTCTGGCCCTTCCCTGGTGTTTCAAGTTGACAAATCTACAGAGGCCACCTCTTGACCTTTTGACCGTGATCGGGCCTTATGGGTAATGATGATACTGATGGCCTGACAGCCAACTTACCCAGTGGCCATCTGGAGCAGCTGTCATTGTGGCTGATTGAGAAGGAGACACAGCGGCCATGCATTGATTTTTTTTTTGTACTGCGATCTAACCTCTTTTTTCTCAGGCTCCCTCTCTCTGATCCTTTTATTTAGCATCATCCTCCTCACCCTGAACTTTGACCTGAGAGAGAGCAGAGCTGGAGGTCACTGTCAATGCCCCTCGCGCCCATCTCCACCACCAGCATGTACTGCGTATTTAATTGTCATCTTTATCCATTGAGTTAAACTAGCGAGCTACTACTATTGTACAAGTTCAAACATGCAGCTATTTATTGGCCTATACATGCAGCTCTTTTTTGTTATTGTGTGTTTTCCTACTTGTTGATAAAGTAGCCCCAATAAAAAAAAAAGGTTCATGTGCTTTGTTCCCTCGTAAAACTTGTTACTTTCACTCAATTACTCTACATTTCAGAAGAAAATGTTGTACATTTCAATGTATTGTATATCTAAATGTTTAAATACATACTCTGAGTTTGTTTCAGTGTAACGTTACATTGGGTGAACCATTAGACTAAACTACTAAAGAGTAAATAAAAACTGAACTCCACTTTCAAGGGTATTTATGCCTAAATTAGCTTATTTCTTTTTAAATGTTAATTATGCAGTTCAAAGTTAGCAGAGCCTCGATTGATCTTATCTCCATTCAGAAAACAAGCATTTTAAATGTTATTCTGTGTAGCCTTGCCAAATCAAGATGAATTAAGAAGCACAAAGTAACACAAATAAATGCAAATCATACTGCGGTCAAACTTGCGCAACAAATGTGAGGTCAATATTAGCTTTGCATTTACAGCATTATACACAACCGACTTTTAGGTTGAGTTTTTCTCTTGTCCTGCTGATTCTGTTTGTAATGTAAGCAGAAGGATAGTGATCGTCTGCTTTTACTGAGTGTTAAATGCTCCTAGAAGCAGAGCAGGTTGCAACAATGTCCGGCTTTCCCTACCAAACCATACCCCCCAACCCCACCACCAAAAAATCCCCACACCACTTCAACAGACACCTACACATACCAATGCTGCAGTATAGTGATCCGCATAATCCGACAGGCTCCGGGAGTGACTGATAGCTATTGTTGTGTTGGAAAGCTTTTGTCACCTGACAAAGAGCTCTGGCTTTGGCCCTCATCCCTCGGCATCATCCTCTTCCTCATCCTCTCTCTCACGGGGATATGGAGGGGCCCTCAGCGCCCCATCATGATGAGTGATGGAGACTCAGGGATGGGCGAGGAGGAAGAGGGTGGGGGGGATTGCAAAAAGACTATCTTAATCACAGGGAAACACACAAGGCTGTTTGCGGCATTGTGAAATTACTTTAAATACAGTTTGTTCCCTGTCAAAAAAGGCACACAAAGACATCAAATGTGCATTGAGAATTACCAGCTGTCTTGATTAATACGCTGAATAAGGTATCAACATCATAGAGGAGGCCCCGGCGCCTTTCTGCTGCTCTGACACTTTTATTTTTGCTCATTTCGCTTGTTTATTCTCATGATAATGAAGTCACAGTGTTAGTGTCATCAGGAGAAATCTAGCATTTTGGCCTGGTTCCACTGCTTATGTATGCAATAACTACTTTCCCTCTCTTTTCATTGTCAGTGAGCCACTACCACCAAAATGGCTCCTAATTGAGGAAATATTAAGCCAAGAGTTGAGTTGTGTATATATACAAAATTCCGTTTACTATACAAGGATCTTTTAGCCGTCAAATATGCTTATCAATATATTTCTGTAAAACATTGCACTTGATTTCGACGGTAAGGATTTCAACGCGCTGTACTGAGTGGGAGTGACGGAGCACTGCTGACAAGCTTAAAGCATTATAAATGTCGGGACAATACAAACCGGCAGACTGAATGCTTGAGATTTCTCTTTGTTTTATTCGAGGCCAGGACACATTTTTTTGCCTCCTATCCCTTTCTTCTCTTTTCTTGTATGCATGCCATTTCTCTCAATGGCCTCTTGCTGCACTGTGGGGATAGCGGCAGCACTTGCGCCATGTGCGAGACAAAGAGAAAGGTCTGTTTCAACACCATCATTCCCACAATCCCACACAGTGACGTGCGAGAGATAGTCACCATCTGTGGACGTGTCTCTTTGCCTAATAGTACCCAGCAAAAGTTAAGTGTGAACGCCTCAGTGTGGCTAGGTGTTTCTGGAGTTACCTCCCACTATATTCTATATTGCCTTGTTTTTAAAATAGCGTGGCATTTGCAGCCCACATTGTGTTTAGTAATTTTGCGTGTTTAAAAATACAAAAATAAAAGTTCTTCGTCTGTGGCCTCTTTCACTCTATTTCACTCTATTTCTCTCTTCCCTCATTCCCTGTCCCTGGCTACAGCGCAGCAGCCATTAGCTTTACAAATCCAGCCTTTGATCTCTGATTTGGGCGGGTGCCTAGCAGAGGAGGGGTGCATGTGTGCTTGCGTGTGCACGTGTGTGTTTGTGTGTGTGTGCGTCTAGCTGTCTATATAGGCCATTGGAGGGCTAGCTGGCACTGCAGAGGAGGAGGGTTCACGACCGGTCCACTTCTGCCGAGGTATTACGGAGGGAGTCAATTTCCAGGGAAGAGGCAGTGATGATAATGCTGCTTCATTTGCATTTGTACTGAGCGAATAAGCTGCCTAATGGTTTAAATATAACTCACTTACCGCTCACTCCAAACTCCACTACCTCTCTCTCCTGTACCACTGTTTCTCCAACCCCCCTCCCCATCTTACCTTTCCCACCCCCCTTCACTTATCTCACCCTTCAGAGCCTCTCGTCTCGCCTTATCCTCGCCTCATCTCTTCGGAGAATATCTCCTTTCCCCGGCCAGTTGCCCAGATATTACATTATTGAACAGAAATCACTTTTAGCACTTTGGCAACGGTCAGGGACTCCAAATAGGTACAGGACCACTGTTATCACACACACTAAGTGTTTCAGTCAAGGCTCATTATTTAGATTTTTTACCAGTACTTGCAATGTCAAAAAGTTACTTATGAGTGGTCAAAGTTTACCGCTATTTAAATGATTGTAATCCCTTATGTGTGTCCAACAGAAAGACATTTTAGGTGTACAGCAAATGCTGAACAAATCGTCATTATTTAGAGGAATCTGATACAATATTTCCTTCTGTTATATATTAAGGTTTTAATGTCTGGTTCATGATGTCAGACACACACACTAATCAACATTTGAAATTAATATAGTTAAATGTATGCGTTTTTAAATGTGACTTTCTTAATCTGCAAAATAGTTAAATGAAATAAAAAATTATCAGTTTTATCATTTGTTTTAAAGAAAAATGTCTAATGAAATCCAAATAGTTGAGTTAACATATATATTTTTAAATGTAGGTTTATATTACTTAAACTGTAATTATTTTTGAACATTTGGGTTTACAGTGTAGACAACCAATATGCTATGAATGATGTAACAAACAGTTAATCCATCACAACCAATCAAACAAACCGTATCATATCAAGGACATTGGAGATGCAGTACAAGATCATCTAGCAAATATCATAAAAAAATAACACGTTCTCTAAGATTGGACTTTAAAATAAAGGTTCCGACAAGACAATAATGAGGGCTGTGATGAACGACCAGAACACAGCTGTGTTTCCTTCCCTCCGTCCACTCGTCCACACATCTGTCCGTTTACAGTACTCTGCTTTTTCTTCCCCTTCTCTGCTGAGAGGTAATGAATGGCGTCCCTCACTGTGGCGAAATCACCTGTTTCTGCCTCAGCCTTTCCTGTGCCGCATTAAGTGGGAATTTATGGAGGCGGCTTCCCATTGAACAAAACCATTTCTCTTCCAGTTTGGTTTAACAGCACACTTTATTCCCCGCAGATTTAAGGATAGTAAGCTGGGGGTATATGGGTGGGTGGGTGGTTGTGGGGAGGCAACACCATTAGGGGCTATGGCCCTCCCAATTTCTCTCACACTCACATTGGGAAGGCAAACAGCCCTGAGCGGTCTGCTCCTAAAGAGACCTCTGTGAATAGATAGATGCCTGACGGATCAAGTGGAGTGCTAACACATGCGCGAGGACTGTCCCATTTCTGGCTCTTTCACATGGCTGGATCTCAAATGGGACTTTAAGTTGGGGCCTTTTTATTCCTCACCTAAGAATAGAAATGTATAACAAGAAGCTGGTCTGATACACAGGGGGCAAGGATGATTTTACTTGATAGTGAATCTATTACTGAACCCTTTATTGAAATTGGGCAGACATGTTTGACACAAAATAATAGATGTAGTACTGAAAAGATTGAAGTCAATTGACACTAATGTAATAGGACTAACAATGGTTTGTCTTATATAAGCACATTTTCTTGCAGAGTTCCTATCTTCATGGTTTATTTCGCTTATTGTAAATCGCATTGGATTAAATGAAATGTAATGTTGGGGCCTCTTTAATACCATAACCTATAACACTGTGGTATTTTTCAAATTATTCAATGGCAGCTTATATGGGTGAATCTTTTAACTGCCAATGACTGTGTCATATGTAGCTGCATTAGCGTCTCATTACTTGGCGATAGGCGGAAGATTCCTTAATGCCTCTCGACAGGCCATGATGTAATTACACAGTGTTTGTTGCGAGTCAACATGATAATTTGTGTTTCCAAGGGATCTGTCATACGCCCGGGACGCTGGGCGCATAAATGATTCAACCCCTCATAAATGTCCTGATTGAAAACAAGCTGTTGCCCAAACCAACTTAACTATCTTGTCGTCGCCATACCTCGTGGCCCCTCAAAATAAACAACCTAAAAAAACAAATCCCCCTGTGGAAATTCATCACAATGTTTGGCGCTGAGGCAGAATTATGCATAAGAAAAAAGCTTACCTTTCACTTCTCCCTCTGCCTCTGTGTAAGAGATCGAGGAAGGGGGGGCATGATGTGTAGAGAGTGTTTAGTGAGACTACAGTACTCTGCAATTCCCCAGAGGCTGCCATTGTCGAATTTACCCGTTCCCACCCTCTGAGCTCGACCTAACAAGACTACACAACATCTGCATGGGGGCTGCAGAGTTGATATACATGGTAGAGGTTTGTGCGAGGCCTATGTGTGAGTTTGGGGGCGTTGATTTGTTGTTGTTTTGCCTATGTGTTTTGAAATCTGCGGGGTGGGCAGGGTATATTAAAGGCAGAGCGAGGTGTTCCTGCGTTGCCGTCGGCTCCGCTGCACCTCTCCAGCATTCTGACTGTGACCCCAGCCTTCGGGTGTTTGTGTATTTTCATTCCCTTTGTACACACTCTCTAAGATGTTCTCCTCTCTTCTCCTCTTTTCTCCTCCTCCTCCATCTCTCCTCCCCCCCTCCTTGTGTTCCTTTCAGAACAGAGCCCCAGATACTGAAGATATTGCCCCTGGTTTGTTTGGCCTGTCTCCCTTTTTTCTCGCATTCTCTTCTCGCCATATATATATATAACGCCTGATCCTCCTCTCTCATCTCCTTTCTTTTTTCCCTTTTATTTATCCTCTGCAAGTCTTCTCACTTTGCGATCAATACGGTTTCCGCTTGAAGCCTCGCGGCCAATATGAGAGGAGCCACGGGATTTTTTGAAGTTGGAATGCTAAACATGTTAAACAGCAAAGTTGTTTTTCAAAATTTGGGATCATCGGAGAGATGTTAAACGTCTGAGTTTGTTTTTCCCAGTTCCCAGCTGCATACTGTACATGCATCAGACGTTATGGCTTTTTATCAGCTTATCTTTGATCTTGCTGTAGCTTTTTATATAATGTTTCTGATTCTTGCATTTGAATCCATTAGCGGATCACTAAATCAGAGATGTAGCAGTTATCGTTACAAAATGAACATGTGATGTGCGTATTTATATCTTTGAAAATCCTCTTTGAAAATCCGTTTGTTTGTAAACCAATACTACATCAGCCGGTCTTCATGGTGTATGTGAGCTTTTGCATGATTTCTGCATAGATTGTAGTTAAAATCTTGAAAAGAAGAACAATTCACTGCATAAGGCACTTAAACAGTTCTGAGCCTGGCATGTTCCATTACTCATTAGGATCATATCTCGTGTTTATCCTCAAAGAATATAATTAAACACATATACTGTAAGGTACATTTCCCACTAAGGGTGGCTTAATGCAGTATAGTATATTAACAATATACAGTATACAATAGTATAATTGTATAATATATATATAACAACAAAGTGCCATATTTTAAACATCAATTACATTGTACAATTACCATAACAAATCATATTTATGTTCAAAACTAATTTCGGATTTGCCAAGTGGTCATTTTCAAGGTTTTATCTCACTATTGCTCACTGGAAACCACTTAATAATGAACTAAACAGTATAACAAATATCCTTGTTTTTATGTATCATCTTCGAACAAATGTTCTTTACGACTGTTGACATCCTAATTCAATGTAACAAAAACACGAGTAAATAACCTTTCCTCTCAATTTAAGATGTTTTTATGTAAAAAATAAAAAATATTCTAAAAGTATTTTTGCTGCTGCACATTCTTGGACAGAACTAACGGAGACCCTTCTAACTTAATTTACTTAAAGTACATGTGCATTACCTGGGTATGTTTAGCCATGCAAGCAGGGTCGCTATATAATTGGCAATGTGTGTCGGACATTTAGTTGGTACGTTTTAATCCATCATGTTGGACAAGAACATTTATAGTTTGGTATTGGGTGGAATGTCATAAAACGTTGTGTACTGTATATGTTCATTGTCCCCAGAGGATGCACTCAACTAATAAGGGAGGGGTTACAATATGCTGATGGTGAATTGCTGATGCATTGGAATTCTGACCACCTATGGAGTCAGGAATTTGTTTGTTTGATCAGCGAGCTCATGCACACCTGGATTTGCTGTGTCTTCCCGACCTGGAGTTTAATCCAACGTAACCTGTGACACACTGATATCAGGTATAAAGGCTTCTTTGTTATCCTCAACCAACATCTCTCTCCCTTTATCAGTCTCTCTGCTCACTCCTTCCTCTTTGTTGTGCACCTGCTCCTCTCGCTCCTACTGTTGGATGGACGGAGGGAGGGAAGGCAGCTAAGTCCCTGATGACTGTCCTCATCATCGTCTGTCTGACCGCCGCTGACTAGCCAAAGAGGCAGCGAGCCAGATAGACAGCAGGGCGGTGGAAACAAATATAAACTGCCCCGTGCCCTCTATTCGCAACCTACTGTCAGTCACATTTTCTGCAAATGTTTCAAATGTCACAAAACAATTCAATTATAATTAGGTGTGTTTTTGATATCTGTTGTCTTGAAGGAAATAAATTGGTTTCATGAATACATAATACCACAACCGCTGGCCTTTCATCAGTTAATAAGTATAGTAAATTAAATTAGATCTTGTTTAAGTCACGTCTTCATTCAAAGCGGTCTACATACAATTCAATACTGTAGTCATGCCTACGGAAGTAATTTGGGGTTAAGTCACTTGCCCGATGACACCTCAACATGCTGACTGCCAGGCCGGGGGTTTGAACCGTTGAAGCCAATTTACCCTCTGAGCAACAGCTGTGCAAGTTTTTATTGCAATTTAGATACGGTAATGTTTGTCACTTAAAAGCCACTTTTTACTTCTGTATTAAGGCTTTTTGCAATCATGAATTCAAGAGTATTTATATTGCAATCAAACACAATTTATTCACGTTTAAACCATTTTTAACTTCTCTCCTTTTTAAACACCCTTCCAAAAAAGTTGAATCCATCTCAATTCCCCCTCCCAACTCCCTTTCCGTCAAGATTGCGATGATAACAAAGTAAGGGATTTATTCATCTCAAATTCTAACACATCAGGTATGGTATTAATCTGCAGATGCTCCCTTCAAAATAAGACCACATTTTGCTGTGTACGTCAGTTTTGGAGCAACCTCAGAGGCCAAAATGTGGCCTGCAACAGACTAGGTAGGGCTTGATTGTAGCCTAGCTGATTGCCAGAAATACCGGAAGCAGTCACTGACAAAATAAAAGTTATAGGTTCTCCTATATTGTAAGTCAATGAAAACATGAGAATTCATTGAGCATACAATCATAAACAAAAAATATTAGGCTGATAGGTCAAGTAGTGGGGATAAAACTATTAATAATCCTCAGTGGATATTTGACTAAAAACGATCGACGAGATCATTGAGCTTTTCTAAATTTGCAAAATTAAAATAACACTTGGATAAAAAAATCCAACTTATGTGAAAAGACTGAACCTGCATGTGCAGATGTTAGTACAGCATCCATGTGTGTTCTTCTGTATGTGTGCACTGTACACTTCCAGACTATTTATATGCACGCTTTTACTTGATGGACCACATGAGACAGGAGACGGAGGGGTAAACATCAAACCCCTTCTCTGGTGGTCGTCAATATAACACTCCTACACTGATCGCAGAGATTATTAAACACTGCGTTTTAAATTGTGACACTGTGAGTGATGTTTGTAAGGAACAAAGAGGGAAGAGTGAAGGAATGAGGATGGGAAGGAGGGGGGGACGGGGACGAGAGAGGCAGATGAGACTCAATAGTGATGGCATAGATGGAGAGAGAGAGAGAGAGATATTCAGGCATCACTGCTTTTCCTCCAGGTGTCTTTGGCCTGCATGATTTCATCTGCGAGGCCATAATAAACTTCCTTAATGAAATAAGTAATTAACATATTATAATTGTGCAGCGGATGATTTTGACAGAGATCATTTTCCATATCTAATGCTATGCTAATTTAATCTGTTCCCCTTCTCTGCCCGACACGACCCTTTCTGTGATTAAGTTTCATGGCATCTCACTTTCGCTTTTCCTCACCTCTCCTTCTTCATTCTCCCCCCATCCCTCACCCCCTTACCCCTCATCCCCTTTCCCTCTCTCCCTTTACTTCCTTTCTCCATCTCTTCCTCTCTTTCCGGAGTGATGGATTGACTCCTCCGTGGAGGTTCAGGGCCTTGTTGTTGTGGAGTTGCAGGCGGAGGGACATGCACAGATGGCGGGGGAACTGGAGGCTGGGGGTGGAGGCCTGGATCTGTATGTGTGGTCTGATCTCGCTCATTCCTCTGCCTCCTCTGCATGTACACAAAAAGAGAGCAGGAAGCGTGGGAGGTGGGAGGAACAGCGTTGATTGAAATATAGCCAAGAGCTGGTGGTCATATGCCTTCATGGTTTGGTCATCTGGAAAAAAGTGATTGATATTAGGGTTAGGGTTAGGGTTACATAATCCTTGTCTTTGACTAGATATTCAGAAAGCATTTGTGTTACAGAACAGGAATAATTGCATTGGCTAAAAAGGAAGAAATAACAAAATGCAAATTTTTTTTTTTTTTGGGAGGGATACCTAAGTTGATTACATATTATCACATTGAATAATTCAATGTATATATATATACGACAGTGCCATAGCTAAATGTTTTAGGTGACGTCTAAAGGTGTGTTTTGCTCCGCTCACCGGTCCCTCACAGCGGGCAGAGCTTCAGGTGCTGATCTCTCTCTCTCGCGTCCGGTTATACTTCACTCGTGTTTATGTCCAAATCCATCAGATCTAGCTAGTTCTAGCCAATGATATGGCTGCTGCCCCTCCCTACACGCAGATCACGCAGACTCAAACCTCATCTTAGGCCAAAATGTGGCGCAAATGCGCTCCGCAGCCATTGCAGCCATTGCGAGGCTAACCGTTCATGAGCGTGCTCCCCCGCCCCCTGTCAACACTCGCGACACATGAGTGGCCAGCCTAAACAACAATAAGCGCTGCTTGGCAACCGTGTGTGGCGGCAAAGTACATAGACATTTTGACAGGAGAGATTTGGTTTTGCTGGTATTCAACATATTTTACCAGTCATAGTCCGGTAATTATTTACACTCTAAGAAGAGTCCTACACGACAGACATGGCGTCAAAAAGGAGTAATGTGTGGAAATATTTCGACCAGGTTAGTGAGTGCGGTGTAGAGGTCAAACTATGCCAAATTAAACTTATATATTGTAGTGCCGAGAGACGGGAGTCGGAGGCGGGGTATCGAAGGTACAAGCTAGACTTTTATTTAGCATCTGAAAACACATGTAAACAATTCATGCCGTGGAAGGAAGAGCCGGCGTAAAGCAGGACGGGGTCGTCTATATATTCCGACGCATTATCAACTGTTTCGACCGTCGCCCTAGATATGCTAATGCCCTGTAGGATCTGTTCTATAGTGGGGGAGTATAGATAACATAATTATCCGCGACTATGACTGAGGCTCCATAATATGTCTGTATCAAATACACGTCCATACTGAGCATCCTGCGTGACCGATGTAGTACCACTGCCCCGCGCGTCGACCCACAGGGGCGAGGAGGGCGGGCCGGCAGGAGGGCAGGGGCCCAACGGGCTAGTGGGCTATCTTGCCTACGCCATCGACGGGACGCGGTGGCCGAGAGCAGTGGCCTTTGAGTTGATGTGTTTCAGGGCTGTCCCCGTCGGGTGGGGACGAGTTGCCGGAGGCTGCGAGCCGGAAGCCAGCTGTCCCAGTGAGCAGGCTTAACGTATCATCGAGACACACTGTCGTTGCGCTGGCACCATAGGCCGCATCACTGGCCATGGGAGTGCTATTTGCGTCCTCCAATGTCTGGGTCCATGAAGGATCGGAGGTTTGTCGTCGATCGTCGTGCCTGTATCTGACGGGCCTGCGATTGAGGGACTGCAGGCTGCCATCATCATTGCGTTGAGTGGTGCTGAATAGAATCTGATAGGAATATTGCATCATAAACTCGACGAGTCATCGGTGAAGTGTAAACCGGACGCGAAAGAGAGAGATCGCACCTGAAGTCTGCGCTGCGGGACACCCGGAAGCTGGGTTGCTGTGTGCGACGTGGGGACGGGCGCGAATATCCCGGTGGTCTCCAGCAGGAGTTAGCGCTACCCGCCACCAGACCAGGGACAGTGGTGGTTGGGGAATGATATTCCCCGGCTGGACCGTAGCGTCTGTGGCATAGACGGAGCTCCGCGACGAGGCTGCAGGTCTTCTTTGGGGGCACCCTAGGCCGAGCATCACCCAGGGTGGCTTATCGCCCAGTTGCGTCTGTCAAGCCGGCGGGTGACGCTTCATGGACCCGGTGAACCGCTCACACATCCGTTAGCTGGGGTGATATGCCGGTGTGCGTGCAGCTTGACCCCCAACCCACAGCAACAGCGTTCCACAGTCCGAGGTGACTGAGAAACCGCGCTCAGAGGCGCGAAGNTAGCTAGTTCCAGAGGTAGATAAAATAACTAAGTGTGTTAGGTCTAACTCTTAGTGTGTGTGTTGCTCTGCTCACCGGTCCGTCACAGCGGGTGGAGCTGCAGGATTTCGGCTTCACACACGTTGCATACTGCTATTTTATGAGCATCTTGCAGGTTGTTGTTTTTTCTACATTTATGCTTAAACTTGCTTGAAAATTACAATTAAAAAAGTGAATGTAGGATTTGATATGTTTTACGAGACATAAGGGCAGGAATTCAGAGGGAAAGGAGCAATTTTGAGCTCTGCTCTTAAAAACGGCTTTTTTATAAGGTCATACCTCAAACGCGTCATATTACATCACAAAGGGTAAACATCTCCGCTCTCTGACCGTGGGTATAGTTAGTAGTTGCGATGAGTTGAGCGGTTGTGTTTTAGTGAGCTGGTATTTTTCGGTAGTTTTACATTGTATTTCACCATTTGTAATCATGGTGCAGTATTGTGTTTGTGCAGGTTGCACAAATACCAGCCTGTCAGGACATCGAGTCCACAGTTTCCCTCACGGGAAAAGGACCGGAGCTAGCGTTCGTTCCTGGGTGCGTTGTGCATCCACCTCCCTGCAGCACATACTCTCCACAGCTTTATCAGGGAACCGTATTGCCTCTCTCTCTCTCTCCCCCCCCTCCCCCCCTTCACTGCTCTCTCTCTCTCTCTCTCCCCTCCGGTACACGGCACCGTAAGACATAGTGTGGAGTTGCATTAGGTAACGCTGTGGTGGCTGTACTGCTCCAGCCGTCTCCTTTGTGTTTGTTTATTTCCCCCTGTCTGTGTTGTTTGTGTGTGCGTGGTGGCTGTCACTCCTGGCTCCCGGCTCAACCTCCACTCACCTGCTGCAATCAGCCTGATTGCAGCAGGTGAGTGGAGGTTGAGCCGGGAGCCAGGAGTGACAGCCACCACGCACACACAAACAACACAGACAGGGGGAAATAAACAAACACAANTCCTCTCCTCTCTCCTCCGGAGTTACTAATTTACTGTAGAAATAAAACAAGGTCGTCTGACAGGCGGTACCTGCAAACGTGACGAACAAAACAACACTCTCCTAACTAGAAAAAGGAAATGACATTCACATGTGACAACCAGTACAATAGGTATTAAGTAATGTGATTGGACGAATTCTTTTCCAAAAAACGTCACTGAGTCACGAAACTACTAAACGAATCCAGTTTTCCAACGAATCAATTCCTCGAGCCTCCTTCGACTTAAAACATATTTACCATCAAAAAGTTTAAAGTCCAACACGGGAGTTTTTTACGTTATGACAGATTATTAAACTAGTTTTAGAATTTCAAAATAAAACCATTATTACAGTAATTGTATTAGAAATCTCTTCGCTGTCCCTACTAATGGATATAAAGATTTGTTTATTAACAAATATTAATGTCAATATGACAATGTTCGTAGACGACTCCTTCTGACTCGCGTGGTGTTTACCATCAATCTGGTATTCTTTTCATCAAAAAAGAACATTTTCTTACCAAACCTCCCTATAAAAAAGGAAAAAAATAAATTTTTCAGATTTATCTGAATACTGGGGGTAGGTTGAATTGCAACCAAGAACACCTTGACGACCAGAACCAAAGAGTAATGTCTACAAAGGTTACAAAAGTTTTTTTTCCCTGTGACTCTCTCTTGTTGGCATCGGTTCCGGTAAAGGTATCAACTTTTTTTATTACCACACATAGCGGGTCCCTTAGGACGATTTTTTTCTTTTTGGTGTTTTCGTCTTGTTTCGGAGGAATCGCCTCCAGGGTTTTCGGCTTACATCTATATATTTGTCACCAATATACATTTGGATGTGGTCTGTCAGAACCGAATAGTTGGTTTGCACACTGGACCAATTTGGTGTCTTGTGTATTTCCGTACCATCTAGTAGTAACAATGACGGATATGTCTAGTAAACGTCATACAAATGGTTGACCCCCCCCATCTCTCTATGAACGTCTTTACTGGCCGCTGAAGCTGCTGATGAATTCTTAAGCAGATCACAGCGATAATTGTATTTCATAACTGTCAGTTGTGCGAAGGCTGCCAGTGTGC
>NW_011354720.1:263930-268377 GCF_000735185.1 Notothenia coriiceps
ATTAGAAGCCAGCCACAAGTGGCCATTCAATGAACTGCAGCCTTTGGCATAAAAGCCTAAGCAGAGTACACTAAGATCTAACAAACACACCAACTGACATACATTCTGCTTTAGGAATAACAAGCTACTTACAAAAAATATCTTTAGGAATAACAAACAACCACTCGATCTACAAAAAAATCAATCCTTCCTTTACTATCTACTATTTAGCAGACTATGTGCAGCTCCGATCCCTAGCATATTTTCTGTGATACTGTAAAGTCGCCTGCTGATGTTTTCAGCAGCTATATGAGCAGGGTAAGGGTTTTTCTCCTCAGTGTCAGATGATCTCACATCATCTCCTACTTTGTCTCTCTCCGCAGGTTCTCTCTGCCTGTCTTACTAACTCTCTCTTTCCATAATGTCCTCTCCAGACACCAGTACACTTGAGGGGTTTAAGGTAATTGCACTCGGGGCTTCATCTTAGCGCTGCTTTCTCACATGTGGAATCATTATCCAGGCTAACAATTACAGCCTGCTCTAGTAATTGATCAGAAAACTGTCTGGAGGAGGTTAAAAGGTATTAAATATCACCACTTTCTTAATTTACTGCGCCTGTCAAATAAAAAAGAAGGCGAAAGAGGAGTGAAAATGAGAGTCCGGAGCCTTTTCCTTCTCTCAGCTTAAATAATGACCCCCAATTAGAGTTCTTCTCTGTTACTATGCACTTCTCTAATGCAGGTCTGTTGGCCCTTTGGCTAATTTTGTATACACAGGGTCATGAAGATTTTAATTTATCGTCTTGGCATTGTATATGTGTGCGTGGGTTCGCTTATGTGTGTGTGAATATGAATCCGCTTGCACAGTATTTGTGTGCATGCATTTATTTGTGTTTTTTCTCTTATTTTTCCACTTTACTTTCACCAAATCACCAATTCTAATTAGTTGCCACTGGCAATTATTGCCCACTTTAGTACTGACCCTACAAGATGGGGGGGTCAGAGGGTGCTACTTTGTGCCTTTGTGTGCATCAAAATGGTGAGAGAAAATTATCAAAATGTGCACAAATAAACAGAAGATGTTCATTGTGGCCTAAGTGGTCCATTATGTGTACACATTTCCCTTTGTATGCTATTAAAGAACCCTTTGTACTTTTGTAAAAAAAAATGGCTTGTTGGATATTTAACCCAGAATATAAATTATATGAGGTGCAGAAGAGCAATGACTTCTTTTTTTCTCACTTTCTTTATATTGCTTGTACAGCAATTGTTGAATTACCAATTTTCACGTACTTCTTTGCATGTATGCAGACACTGTATCATGAAGAACTCAGACGTCATCCCTTTGTTGAGATGAGCACAAGCCAAAATGTCGTAAATCTTGCAAGATTTAAGCATGTTTGTATCATTTTGAGGATACTAGATTTCAAAAATAAAAGGCCACACAGAACAGATTGGTTTCCTAAATATTGTAGAATAGAATACTAAAGTTCTCTATTAATTATTGTATGAGGGAAACATATTTATCCAGTCAACACAGCCTTGTGAAACCAAAGTCAACGTTCTCAGTTTTTAAATGTACTTAACTTAAATAAAAAACATATTTTTTTAACCCAACTGGGTAGTTTTGTTGTCTAAACATGAGAGTAGGTTTGCTAAAAAAAATGGTTGAATGTTGCGATTTACATTGTAACCACGTGTCCAACACTGCGACCATTATCCATGACAAAATACCTTTTTCTTTATATGTATTTGAGAATGGAGTTTAGTTGCATGGCATTGTAGTTTGTTGGAGACAGAGCTGCACAATTAGGTTTTGATGAAAACGTTTTTTTGTTCAGTTACCATCAGACTTGTTAAACCAAAAGTAAATGTTGAATTATTGTTTGTGACCTAAATGACGTACCAAACATACTAATTTGAAGAAAAACCACAATCTTTTATCTGACCCTAAGAAAGTTGTTTTGTTGCCTAAACATATAATAGTTTGAGCATTTTATTTTGACTAACATTGTAACCACGTGTTTAATGCTGCGGCAGAAAATGTCTATCAAAACATATTTGAGAAGGCAGTGAAGTTGTATAGAAACTGAATTTTGTAGCCAAACCATGACCTTTTTTTCCGAATGTCAGAAAGTATTGTTGTTGCCTAAACATAGTAGTAGTTTTGTCGGGGGAAATATGTCTCCCTCAAAATGTATTTGAGAACGCAGTCGCATTGGTCCGTAATTTTGTGGGACACACGGTCGCATATTTAAACAGACCGTTGCTAAAACCCAACACCTTTGCATGTCTGCACAACCAGTCCTGACCAATCCGTAACATCTCTCCTTGTTTCTCTTTATCTACCGGTAAGGATAGCTGACAATGATAGGCATACAGGGGAGGGACGGGGGGGCGATGGGAGGAAGACGAGGGAAGGATGGAGGGATAGAGGGTAACAGCAGGGGACAGCAGGGCTAGCAGGGTGAGCGACGCTCTGTGCCTCTCAAATCAGGTCCATTTTTTCATTAGCTCATATCCTTGCCAGGCTTTACAGCTGGCTGATCAGCAATCAGCGGCCGTTTGTTTCAATCAGGCAGCACCTCCACTGTTACAGACAGGGCCAGATTACCCAGAGAGGGAACAAGGGAGGGAGGGGAGGAGGAGGGGAAGGGAAGGGAAGGGAGGACGTTGGGGGGAGGATGCCTTTACCTTGGCATCACAGAGATGAAAGGGGATGAAACAGGGGACATGCAAATACAAAAATGTACCAAATTGAGAGCAAGGTTGCATATGTAAGAGTTTTGTAAGAAGAAAACAAGTTAAATCTGAATGACTCTAAAGGTATCTCTTTCAAGTGAAGTCTTTTTTTGGTCGAGACAATAGTCTGTCATTGGCAGAGACATCAGAACTTTCCTTTTGTTTTACAACGTTAGATTCTAGTGGAGAAATCTTCAAATGCATTCTCATTTTAAAAAGTAAGACTTTAACATTAAATATAAGACTAAAAGACTCAATGACAGTGAGGGAGTTCTTTCTTCCTTCTTGCAGTGATCGGAAGCGTGAGGAAATAAAGAGGAATGAGAATGATATCTCTCTCATCCCTCTTCCAGTCACACAGCCAGCCTCTCAGCCTCTCCGTGTTGAAAGGATGGAGTGAAAAAAGATGAGAATGAGGGATGATTTAAGGAGGGGAGAGCCAGCACCGTGCCCAGGGAGGCCTTGTGCCTACTGAGCGTGCCCAATGAGTGGCGGAGACTGAGGCGTGTTGGATCTATAAGCAAAGTATTTATCCTGCCAGAGACCCTGAGAGATTAGCCTCCGCAATGGTGATTTATACCGACACACCGCCATCCTTTACCTTATAGTACAGACACCCTCCCTCTCTGTATCCCTTCATTCCCTGTGGATTGTGTCTGTCAGTGGGCCCTGATGCCCAGTTAGCCTCCAGCTATGATATTTGATCATAGTAACTACTGACTCTGTCACCTCCATTTCTTTTCTGTTCCGATACATTATATATAAGGCTGCAGAGAGTTGGATGTATGGTTGATAGGGTAAGGAATCATATGGAGATGGATTAAAACATGTCTGATGAATAGAGCGGCTTCGGAGTGCCATGCAAGGTTTATTTAGCTTTGTGACAAGCTGCTTGTCTCTCTGTATAAACATGACAGCGCCGAATACATCACAGTAATCAAATGTATGAGGTGTTGTTAAATTGTAGTTATTTAAAGCTGAAACGAGTGTCAGTTACAGAGCATTGGAGGAGTGTGGCGATGTAAGCAAACTTTAATTTATTTGAGATTCCAAAGAAAGATTCTGACGTTTCCAAACTTTCCTTTTAAATCCTCCGCTACTCAATAGTAGGGAAGGTTCAATAACAGCGCTGAGGAAGAAAATCATATATCACAATATTTTGACCAAAAGGCTTGATATAAAACATTGAAGATATTGAGTTGACTATTAATGCTTTGAAATAATATGAACACAATGAAAGTTTTAGATGACGAATCAGCTAAAAGAAAAGAAGAATCAGCAAATCAGGTAAATTCTGAAAATGACGTGCCTTTTAATGTTGTAGCCTTTAAAACAAGTAAACCTTTCAATATCTAGTAGGAGTGTAACGGTACACGTACCCGCACCCTTCGGTTCGGTACACGTGTGTACCGAAGTGTACCGAACGAATATAACGTTAAACGTAAAAAATTGAGAACGTGAACAACTTTTTGGAAGTAATCTCAGGTGCTGCGTCGCAGCATTCAGAGTAATTTGCTCACATTGGGTTCAACGCGTCATAGAGCGAGCAAGTTATTTCATTGGGTGAGAGACATACTATGAGAGCTGGTCACAGGGACGCGTTCAAATTTAGTCAGTAATTTGGGGAACTGTCGAAATGGCGAACGCAGATAAAGTTGAGCTCGAAAATCCTCCAGCATCATTGAAGTCTCCGGGTTGGGAACATTTTTGGTTTCGCAGTTAGGTAC
>NW_011354720.1:268426-289049 GCF_000735185.1 Notothenia coriiceps
ATATGTGAGGTAATCATATTTTTCACAAAACGAAGACCACACCATCGGGAAGCTTAACGTCTGTTTAATCAAAAATAAGGAACAGGGAGAGGCTTGCAAAACTCTGGAAGGTGAGACTCAGGTGCAGGGTGAGGGTCTCATTGCAGGTCTTCAGGCTCCATTGAATCCCCCTGGGGTTCTTGTGCTGAAACAGGGAGACAGGAGAAAGGGTTAGATACATCTAGCAACCTATAGGATGGGAAATTGCTGACCTATTTGAAACTTACCTTGTGTTTTCACTCTCACTTAAGTCCCTCTCCCTTTGCCATCAATCCAAAATCAGCTGAGCTGCAACATAATACAGACAGGTAATAATCAACAGAATCACAAGGACATTATATGGCTCTGTTAAAAACACTCCATAAGTTATGTTTTTGTTTACTGTTTGGAAGTCTCAAATATGCACTCTAAATCCATATCAATAGCGATCTATCACACAAATAGCTCTCTTCCTTATTATTGTGTAACGTGAACTATAATATACTAGCTTGAACTCTAAAATGGATATCCTCATTTCACCACCTCCACCCACTACAATCACACGCCCCAATATTATATTTAACTAATATTTAACTCCCTCCACCCCGGATAAAAGCACGTTAAGAAGCCCCTTTTCTCTAATTCCACAACGTTGGGTTGAAATAATATTAGGAGAACGGATTAATAGGCTGTTCGTGGTTAACGTGTGTTGCTAACTTTATCCGAAATCCTAGCCTAATCTGTTATCTGTAAACGTTCTCTAAATCTACTGATTTAGGGATAATCTTCGCGGAATCCACTAACATCCTTTAATACACATGTTAATTTGACTCAGATGTGCTGATAATATCCGCAATATAAATCTTTAGTCAAATTAACATGTGTATTAAAGGATGTTAGTGGATTCCGCGAAGATTATCCCTAAATCAGTANGTGTGCCTTGGTAAAATAAACATTAAGGTGCAGCATTTCGATGAACTGAAATAATCTGTATTTGAACTTTACTGTACTAGTACTCACAAAACATAAACTATTAGTTTTGGGTTTTTAATTATTATTAAACTGTGAATATTCACTCAAATAAATGCAAAATATAATAAAATAAACATTAAGGTGCAGCATTTCGATGAACTGAAATAATCTGTATGTTAACTCTACTGTACTAGTACCTACCTAAGCAGCCAGTTTGACATTATGACTTGCTTGTCATTGTATTTTCATGTTTTTTTAAAGAAAAATTAACTTGTCCACATTGCTTGCCGAAAGGGCAGATCTGCTGGCACTAACAATGTCTCCTGCTGTGGAGAACACCCTCTCGCTAGGGACAGAGGTAGCAGATACAGCCAGGTAGCGCTTTGCTAACATGGCAAGACAAGGATATTTGGCGTTTGTAATAGCTTTGGCTCGGTCTGGACTTTTTGCTAGTGGTGGAGGCTTAAATGCTAGCGGGAGTTGGGTTTGCACTTCAGTCTTTTTTCTTTTGGTACTGGTGATATTCACGTTCGGGTGATGCCTTTTCAAATGAGTGTGCAAGTTTGATGTATTGCCAGCCGCGTAACCAATTTTAGTTGAACAATGNGTTTTGTGAGTACTAGTACAGTAAAGTTCAAATACAGATTATTTCAGTTCATCGAAATGCTGCACCTTAATGTTTATTTTATTATATTTTGTATTTATTTGAGTGAATACATTATTCACAGTTTAATAATAATTTTAAAAAACCAACAAATATTTTATGTTTTGTTATAATTTTTTCTGCTGTACCGAGGTACGTACCGAACCGAAATGTTTGTTAACCGTTACACCCCTAATATCTAGTCTAATGTTACCGTATCGATATTATATCCATATATTGCCCAGCCCTACACTCAATGTATCCTGTACAGTACCTCAATGAAGTTGCTAAAAAATGTGGGCTAATGGATTGTATCATATAATAAATTGTATTCCCCATATATCCAATTCAGTAATTTTCGCCAATTCTGAGTATCGTACCTTTAATAAACTAGGTAAACGTCTTGTCCAGGCTTACTGACAGTGGCACGGTGGAGAACAGTTGTAAAAACATAAAAACAAAACAATAAATCCCATCCATCCATCCATCCATCTTCTCCCGCTTATCCGTGGTCGGGTCGCGGAGGTAGCAGTTCCAGCAGAGAGCCCCAAACTTTCTTTTCCCTGGCCACATCAACCAGCTCTGACTGGGGGATCCCAAGGCGCTCCCAGGCCAGTGAAGAGATATAATCCCTCCACCTGGTTCTAGGTCTACCCCTTGGTCTCTTCCCAGCTGGACGTGCCTGGAACACCTCCCTAGGGAGGCGCCCAGGTGGCATCCTAACTAGATGCCCGAACCACCTCAACGCCAGTTGAGGTGGTTCGGGCATCTAGTTAGGATGCCACCTGGGCGCCTCCCTAGGGAGGTGTTCCAGGCACGTCCAGCTGGGAAGAGACCAAGGGGTAGACCTNGAGAGGAGACTCGAGAGGAGACCGAGAGGGACTCAAGAGAGTGCTTGAGAGAGGCTTTTGAGAGAGGACTGGATAGGTGATCCTGAGAGGAACTCAAGAGGTGGGACTTGTGAGGGAACTTGAGAGGAGAACTCGAGGAGGAGACTCGAGAGGTGACTGAGAGGGAACTTGAGACGTGACATTCTGAGAGGAACTCGAGAGGGACTGGAGAGGGAACTTGAGAGGTGACTGAGAGGGGACTCGAGAGGACCGAGAGGGGGACTCGAGAGTACTCGGAAGAGGGAACTTGAGAGGTGACGTTGAGAGGGACCGAGAGGGGACTCGAGAGGGAACTCGAGTGGGGACTCGAGAGGGACTCGATAGGAGATCGAGAGGTGACTTTAGACGGTCGGAACGCCGACAGGACATGGGGCTGGCGTCGGCAGTAGAGCCAACAAGGAGACGGGAGGAGCTGGAGTCGGCGGTACGCCGACAGGACTCAGGGGAGCTGGCGTCAGCCGGAGAGCCAGTACTGGAGCCGGAAACTGGAGCAGAACCATGGCTGCTTGGGCCAGAACTGGGGCCGGAACCATGGCTGCTGGGGGCCAGAACTGGGCCGGACCAGGCTGAACGGGGGCCAGAACTGGGGCGGAACCATGGGCTGCGGGCTGTTGGAATGAGGGCCCTCCTCCAGTCATTGAAAATACACTCCAGGATTGTATTTAAGCTCATAAAGCCTTGGGCTAAATGAAAAACTGCTGGGTCCATTACTTGGGTCTGTTCGTACTATCAGGGTGTGGGAAAATGGGACCCAAGTAGCAGTTTAAAAAAGACTAAAAACGTAAGGTAACAAAAAGCGCAGCTTTATTTCAAAACCAATCAGCAAATTAGCATGGCATGGATAGCACAGAGGGTAAACCACGAGGAAAATACAATACCCAAAAACACCGGTCGTAACCAACATGGAGGGAGACAGGAAAAAACAAACAGACGGAACACAGGAGAAACGGGACAAGCATAGGTGACGGACATGAAATGACGACGAACAGACATGAGCAACAGGGGGAAGACAAGACTTAAAATACACAGAAGGGTAATCACAGACAAAGACACAGCTGGCAAGGGGAGGCAGAAACACAAGGGTAACAGGTGAGACCAGCAATTTTTGAGGGCACAATCAGAACAGGAGGAACAAACTAACGACGGAAGTCAAACACAGGGAGTAGGATCAGGACAGACACAAGGGAGGAAAACATTTCAAAACAAAAGGTGAAAATGAAAACAAATCCAAAACCATGACAACGGTTTTTTTCAGTCCGGGCATAAAAGTTGTGTCCTCACACAACACCACGAAGGTACCGATAAACTCCCTTCTTTCTATACTACCTCCATTCATAATTTTACAACATTAACGTTACGCTGTTATGTTTATCCTTTAGAACTTATCACAGACCTAATGAACACACCTCCAAAACCTGGGATTCAATACCCGTAAAGCACCATGCTGCCGTATTTCAGATCAATTGATCGTGGCGACCTCCAATATGACACAGAATTCTGCAACAGAGTTGACGAGGGTGCGACTTACCCGCGTGTTCTCTCTGGAGACTTGCAAGACTCCTTCAGGGATTGAATCCTCAACCAAAGGAATAGAGACACTGGAATCAATCTGGACTCAGGACTCAAGCTATGTGGAAACAATTACATTTTCCATTCTGATTGTGACTTATTCAGTAATGAACTTAGTTCAAATCTCTCACAGGATCCACCCTCTACTGGACTCTATGGCGTATTACCCTCTATGCAGCATCCACCTACTGAGATTTCCTATAACGTAGCTGGGCTTGGGGCGGGCCAACCTGAAATGCGGCGCACACTCAGCCGTATAAAAGGAGGCCTCGCCCCTGGACTATCATCCCTTTCTCTTCACGCGACGGGCAACAACTGAAGCAGAGATAAGACGGAGCTTTGCGGCGTGCGTTTCAGGGGCTTCATAGCTGCGTCCCAGCTGAGGGTTGTACATTAACACCAATCTTTATGGGGAAGGAAACTCAGCTGTGTACTAACCAAGGTGGATGGGACAGGATGCTGAAACGGGCCAGTTTATTCAGTCTAACCAGGCAGCTAGAGCAGGATCCACCCACAGCCTGACAGGGCCGAAGTGGCTGGATTTCCAGCGAGGTGTGAGGAGAGGAGAATAGAGTCCTATCTTGTGAATTAGGGCTTATTTTATCCTTCTTACAGGTTTGGTGGGGACAGAGGCTTGCCGCATTCCACAGTGAATTGATATGCAGGCAGCCATCTCGTCATCTCATCACTGTCGTGGGAGGGAGAAAAAGCCACTGTGGTTGGAAGACAGCGTTGCTTCTTGCCTAACGTCAGCTGGAGAGGTGGTCCGAGTTACCGCTCTGTCGGTGCACCCTAGCTTGTTTACTGACTCGGGGTGACCGGAGCGGCGCGACACTCAAACAGACTCCTCCTTTGTGGCTCAAGAGCCCGGAGTGCTTCAGTTGTAGGGTTATTCAGTTATGGGGTTTTAGTCTTCCCCCCCATGGTTGGGGCCCAGGAAGCTAAAACTGCACTCCTCTGCCCGGTGCGTGCGCTAGCAAGTTAATTGGAAGCGCACGGCTGCCCTTAGACGCACCGACCCAGCTCGTTCGTCTTGCTTCGGGCGGGGTGATCCGGAAGCTCTGTCCAAGACGCCTGGCAGGGCTGGCTCTGTCGAGTGCATTGCACATGCCTACAGACAGGGCGGGGGAGAGCCCGCCCTACCGTGATTCGTGCGCACTCCACACGGGCTTGTAGCTTTGTCAACAGCCTTATTCACATGTGAGTGTGAGGATATATGCACAGCGGCATCTTGGTCAACGCCAGGCTCCTTCATAAAGTTTTTATCTCTTGGACATGTTCTGTGTCTTTCTCCTCTTCTGTGCTTTCTGGCGCAACACAGGACTGTGAGGGAGGGGGGGGGCTGTGGGTCAGTAGGCATCTGACCTTCCCCGGCCGTAATGCGCCCTTCGCCTTTCCCGGCCCCTCTGAGGGTCCCGGGGATTGGGCGAGGTTCGCACTGGCCATTACGGGGCGGAAGGGCTCTTGGCAGGAGGGGGGTAGGAGGGGGTATATCATTACAAACAGGATCGGTGACAAAGGCGCAGCCCTGGCGGAGGGCCACCACACCGGAAATGTGTCCGACTTACTGCCGGGGACCTTGGACACAGCTCTCGCTTTGGGAGTACAGAGATTGGATGGCCACTGAATAGAGAACCCCTCACCCCATACCTTCCCGCAGCACCTCCCACAGTAATCCCTGGGAACTCGGTTCATACGCCTTCTCCAAGTCTACAAAACACATGTAGACGGGATAGTGCATACTCCCAGGCCCCGCTCCACGATCCTTGCAAGAGTTAAAGAAGCTGATCCGTCGTCACGGACCAGGACGGAATCCGCATTGTTCCCTCCTCAATTGAGGTCGGCAATCGGCCGACCCTCCTTTCGAGTACCTTAGAGTTAAACTTTCCCCGGGGAGGCTGAGTTAGTGTGATGCCTCTGTAATTGGCACACACCCTCTGATCCACCTTTTTTGAAAAGGGGAACCACCCCCCCGTTCTGCCACTCCTTTGGACTGTTTCCGACTTCCACGCAACGTTGATGAGACGTGTCAACCATGACAGTCCCTCAACACCCAGAGCCTTTAGCATTTCTGGTGATCTCATCCACCCCCGGGGGTTCCCGCTGTTGAGTGTTTGACGACTCAGGACCCCCCCAGGGATATTGGTTTGATCCCCCGTCATACTCCAGCTCTGCCCTCTAAACATAGAGGGCGGAGTTGTCGGGTTCAGGAAGTTCCCAAAGTGCTCCCTTCCAACGCCCTAACACTCCATCAGTTGAGGTTCAACAACGTCCCCCTAACTCACAGACCTGCTGCTCACCACCCCCCTTCCCTGCCTCCGCTCATCAGAAGCCGACCTCCTACCACCCACCGCGCACCAATCACCGGACCTGGGGGGACAGAGCCTTCCCGTTGCTGCCCCTCCCCTGGAACTCACTCCCACAACCCATAGGAGACTGCACCGACCCCACCACCTTCATAAAACTTCACAAAAACTCACCCTCTTCAATCTGGTCTTTTCATGTGTGATTCTTTTTGGTATTATTTGGACTGTCAACTTTAACTAATATTTTATTGTTGTCCTTTCTTCTCTTTTCTTTTCTCTTCACTATTATCTGTAAGCGTCTTTAGCACCTGTTAAAGCGCTAACAAATTAAATCTATTATATATTTATTATTTATGATTATCCTTACTGTACACAGCTTGGATGGGTTCCCTGCTCCACTCCTGAGGTGTCGGACAGTTTTCCAGAAACAACTTTTTGGTGCCGCCGCCATGTCTTCTCCGAACTTCTCCCACACCCGCTGCTTTGCCTCGGCCACGGCTGAGGCTGCTGCCCCACCGGGGCCGTCGGTACCCTTGCAACTGCTTGTGAGTCCCCCGGGATAACAAATCCTTGAAGGCCTCCTTCTTCGTCGGAGGCTTCCCTGACCCACCGTTGTCCACCAGGAGCGTTTTGAGGGTTACGCCAGTGAATTAACCCATTTGCTTTCGGGGGAGCCCTATTCGTTTTTTTTTTTTTAAAGGGTGCATCGGTGGATTTTTCTTGTGAGCGGCAGGGAGATCAATATACTTTTTGCCTCTTAGCAAATCCTCACATCCATATTTGCTATGAAAGCCATGGATACCCTTTCATCACCATTCACTCCATCTTTTTTGGTGTCCAGTTAAAGCAGTTAAATCGGTAAATGGTAAATGGACTGTACTTATATAGCGCTTTATCACATCTTTAAGACCCTCAAGCGCTTTACATACTACATGATCATTCACCCTTCACACCCATTCATACAGAGCAGTGTACCTTACTAGGACCCTAACATTCACACACATTCAACACCGTTGGCCATGCCAATCGGGAGCAACTCAGGGTTAAGTATCTGTGCCCAAGGATACATCGACATGTGACGCAGGGGCTGGGATGAACCCCACAACCTTCTGGATGAAAGCGACCACACTCCCTCACAGCACAGTCGCCAGTTCATGGGCATCGTCAGGGTTCGCTTGTGCAGGGGCGCCTGTGGCTGCGGAGGAGTGTGGTCGTTTTTTTTCAACCAGAAGGTTGTGGGTTCGATCCCAGCCCCTGCAGTCAACATGTCGATGTACCTGGGGCAAGATACTTAACCCTGGTGCTCCCGATGGCATGGCCAAGCGGTGTTGGAATGTGTGAATGTTAAGGTCCTAGTTAAGGTACCACTGCTCTGTCTGGAATGGGTTGTGAATGGTGACTGACATGTAGTATGGTAAAGCGCTTTGAGGGGTCTTAAAGACTGGATAAAGACGCGTATATAAGTACAGTCCATTTACCTTTTACCATCTTAAACTGCCTGTTTAACTGGACACAAAAAGATGGAGTGGACTGAGTGGAATGGAAAGTATCCATGGCTTTTCATAGCAAAATTATGATGTGAGATTTGCTAGGGCAAAAAGTATATTGATACTCCCTGCCCGCTCACAGAAAAAATCCACGGTAGTGCACTTTAAAAAAAAAAAAAACATAGGGCTCCCCGAAGCAAAAATGGGTAATCACTGGCGGTAACCCTCAAACCTCCTGGTGGACAACGTGGTCAGGGAAGCCCTCCGACTGAAGAAGGAAGGCCTTCAAGGATTTGTTATCCCGGGGACCACAAGGCAGTTGCAAGTACCGACAGGCCCGGTGGGCGCGCCTCAGCCGGGCGAGGCAAAGCAGCGGGTGTAGGAAAGTCGGAAAGAATGGCGGCGGGCACCAAAGTGTTCTGGGAAAACTGTCCGAACCTCAGGAGTGGGAAGCACGGAAACATCCAAGCTGTGTAACAGTAAGGAAATCATAAATATAATAAATAGATTTATTTGTTAGCGCTTTTACAGGTGTCAAAGACGCTTTACAGATAATAGTGAGGAAAAGAAAAGAGAGAAAAGGAACAAAAATAAATTATAGTTAAAGTGGGAAGTCAAATAATACAAAAAACAATCACACATGAAAAGCCAGATTGAAGAGGTGAGTTTTTGTGAGTTTTTTGAAGGTGGTGAGGTCGGTGCAGTCTCTGATGGGTTGTGGGAGTGAGTTCCAGAGGGAGGGGGCAGCAACGGAGAAGGCTCTGTCCCCCCAGGTCCGGTGATTGGTGCGGGTGGGGATGGATAGGAGGTCGGCTTCTGATGAGCGGAGGCAGCGGGAAGGGGGGTGGTGGGAACCATCCAAGCTGTGTACAGTAAGGATGGGACGTTGTTGACCTCAACTGATGGAGTGTTAGGGCGTTGGAAGGAGCACTTTGAGGAACTCCTGAACCCGACAACTCCGCCCTCTATGTTAGAGGCAGAGCTGGAGTATGACGGGGGATCAACACCAATCTCCCGGGGGGAGGTCACTGAGGTCGTCAAACAACTCCACAGTGGCAAAGCCCCGGGGGTGGATGAGATCCACCCAGAAATGCTAAAGGCTCTGGGTGTTGAGGGACTGTCATGGTTGACACGTCTCATCAACGTTGCGTGGAAGTCGGAAACAGTACCGAAGGAGTGGCAGACCGGGGTGGATGGTTCCCCTTTTCAAAAAGGTGGATCAGAGGGTGTGTGCCAATTACAGAGGCATCACACTACTCAGCCTCCCCGGGAAAGTTTACTCTAAGGTACTCGAAAGGAGGGTCAGGCCAATTGCCGAACCTCAGATTGAGGAGGAACAATGCGGATTCCGTCCTGGTCGTGGAACGACGGATCAGCTTTTTACTCTCGCAAGGATCGTGGAGGGGGCCTGGGAGTATGCTTATCCAGTCTACATGTGTTTTGTAGACTTGGAGAAGGCGTATGACCGAGTTCCCAGGGAGTTACTGTGGGAGGTGCTGCGGGAGTATGGGGTGAGGGGTTCTCTATTCAGGGCCATCCAATCTCTGTACTCCCAAAGCGAGAGCTGTGTCCAGGTCCTCGGCAGTAAGTCGGACCCATTTCCGGTGATGGTTGGCCTCCGCCAGGGCTGCGCTTTGTCACCGATCCTGTTTGTAATGTATATACCCCCCTCCTACCCCCCTCCTGCCAAGAGGTAGCCCTTCCGCCCCGTAATGGGCCAGTGCGAACCTCGCCCATCCCGGGACCCCTCAGAGGGCCCGGGAAAGGCGAAGGCGCATTACGGCCGGGGAGGGGTCAGATGCCTACTGACCCACAGCCCCCCCCTCCTCACCAGTCCTGTGTTGCGCCAGAAAGCACAGACGAGGAGAAAGACACAGACATGTCCAAGAGATAAAACTTTATGAAGGAGCCTGGCGTTGACCAAGATGCCGCTGTGCATATATCCTCCACACTCACACGATGAATAAGGCTGTTGACAAAGCTACAGCCCGTGTGGAGTGCGCACGAATCACGGTAGGGCGGGCTCTCCCCGCCTGTCTGTAGGCATGTGCAATGCACTCGCAGAGCCAGCCTGCCAGGCGTTTCTTGGACAGAGCTTTCCCGATCACCCCGCCCCCGAAGCACACGAACAGCTGTTCGGTGCGTCTAAGGGCAGCCGTGCGCTCCACATAACATGCTAGCGCACGCACCGGGCAGAGGAGGTGCAGTTTAGCTTCCCTGGCCCCACTATAGGGTGGAAGACTAAAGCCTCCTAACTGAATAGCCTTCGACCTGAACGCACTCCTTAGGCTCTTGGGCACAAAGGAGGGGTTCGGCCTGAGTGTCGCCCCACTCTGGTCACCCCGGATCAACAAGCAACTCGGGTGCACCGATAGAGCGGTTAACTCGGAGACTCTCTTGGCTGACGTTAAGGAAAGTAGCAATGCTGTCTTCCACGACAGTGCTTTCAGGGAGGAGAGCTCCAGAGGCTCAAATGGTTCTGTGACCAAAGCCTCGAGCACCAACGGCAGGACCCACTGCGGGGCGGAGGCGTGCACTACTGCAGCGCTGCCTCCTGACCCCCTGTAAAAACCGTGGCAGCAGTGGCTGACTAAAGACTGACCTGCCGCCAAATCCCTCATGGCAGGACGAGATGGCTGCCATACACTTTCGCTGTGGAATGAGCCAGCCCCCTGTCCACCAGTAACTGTAAGTAGGACAAAATAGAGCCCAACTCACAAGATAGGGGCTCTATTCTCCGCTCCTCACACCATCGCTGGAATCCCAGCCACTTTGGCCTGTAACAGGCTGTGGTGGATCCCGCTCTAGCTGCCTGGATAGACTGAATAACTCTGTCAGACAATTGCACCTGCCTCTTGAGACATCGCCCCCCAGAACTGGGGAATCGCCCAGGGCTGGCCCACCTTCATCTGTGTCATCTCTGAGTACCACGGCACCCGACGCAATCCGGAGCCACTAGGATGACTGACAGACGTTCTCGCCTCACTCTCCCCATCTATAAAGCTGTGGTACTCCCTGGTGACCCGTTCCGCCGCAAAACTCCCCGTGAAGGGATGTTCTGCCCATGGAGGGTCGACACAGAAAGGGCCGATTTTTTACTGAGGTCCCTGAACGCACAGCGCGCGCTCCGCCATAATGTCCCCTTTACCCCTACGGTAAACTGCATTAATCGGAGTCTTTACTCTATCGACCCTCTCTGGGCATTTTCACTCCTACAGTAGTTATTGTGGAGAAACTATTACCATCATCATGCTGTTTCGGTTGGTTTGTTAAAAAACAGTGGTACCAACACAAATAAAGATGCTTTTTGCCCCGTTTCCTTACCAGCACTGCAGAGCTTTGTTTGGAAAGAGATTTATGTATTCCGTCTGCTTGAAACACACTGTGAATAATGGCTTAAGACACGTTTTTGAGTTCTTACCCATACCAGATTTCTGACCAGAGAAAGAAATAACTGCTCCCACAAGGCACTTGTTGATAATGGCATGTCTGCTTGGTATTTGTTGGTGGCTATTATACGCAATCGAAACCAATTAATAAATGCAGTTGAGCTTCTTGGTGCAACTGTTTTGGTTTCTGGATTTGCGGACGCCAAACCTTTAGCAACTACTGTGCACACCTTAGGTCAGTTCCCACCTAAATCTATACTGTTCCTATAACTTGAAAGTGCTGTGTATCAATGAAGATTGACTTGGTGTGACTTGCAGAGTTTTGGAGATATTGGGTTGTGACTAGATGGTAGCCCTAAATTGGTGAAAACTCTTGCAAAAATTCTGCGCGTCGGCCTATCGTAGCCTTAACCCTTCAAGGACAATACCCAACCCCTACTATTTTGCAAGAGTTTGGCAAATCAAGGGTTACCATCTAGCTATTACTAAGATACAGGCAGTAGAGATGTCTGCTTTCTCTTGACTATAATGGAACTATAATGGAATGGAACTAACCGTATTACCGTGCCTTAGGACTCATGCATGCATGCTTTTTATTAAGTTGGGTTGAATTGTCCCTTTAAATGTTACTGATGGTTAAACAGTTAGCCTTGATTTCTGTTGCAAACACACAAGAAAAAGACCATGCTGGTTGCCATGGTGACTTTTTTGCCCCACAGAGTTTGTGAATTCTGCTTCCTGTTCCTGAACCGTGGATGGAAGTGACACCATGTGACTGCGCTGGCAACACATTTTCTCCACGGCTAGCCCCACCCAGCCTCCAACATCCGGCACCCAGCTACCCCCCACCTCACCACCCTGCTTCTCCTTTGTTAAGCCAAGCTCGAAGTGCCATAGACACAGATGAAGGCGTGGAGAAAACACATGCCAAAAAGGCCCCCCTGCCACTCTCACTCTTGCACAGCGACAATGATAGGCTGTCATCACACAGCGATCAGCACTGTCACCCACAACATTGCCGTGCACAAACACACACACACGTATACAGGCATGCACACAAGCACACACACACACACACACACACACACACACACACACACACACACACACACACACACACACACACACACACACACACACACACACACACAAACAGGACCCACGGCTGTGAAAATCCGCACCAGCCTCGACAACACTGACAACCAAGTCACTGCTGTCACTTCAGTTATTTTTACACTGGGGCCTGACAACACATCAAAAATCCCTCTCGCTATGGGAACAACATGAGACCACTGCATCAAGCCCATTAGACGCCACGTGTCACATCAAATATCTAATTATCTGCTATTCAATATTCCCAATTAAGTTAGAGATGTTCACCATGCACATTCACACAATAATCCGCCAAAGTGTTGTGCATGCAAACTGAGATGATAAGGCTGGCCTAGCTGTACAGAAAGAAAAGGTAAAAAATGAACAGCTGCATTTCTGCCCTGGTGACAGCGAGTAGGCTTAAGGTGGATCCTGGAGAGAGTGATCGCTTGTTGTGGTTCAGTCCTGTTGTCTGCAGGTACAATCTGACCAGAAACAAAGAGAATGCGAGTCTCAGAAAGGGCTAGTTTTTTGTTGTTGTCCATACTGTTGGAGGAAGAGTTAACTTTCTTGGCCCTGGCTGCTGTCAGCAAGCAGAAGGCAGCTATACGAGTCTGATTGGCGGCCGATGGCGGTGAGATCAGTGGCAGGGCTGTGCGATGGATGCCATCTTGGCCGGCTTGTGATGTGCAGTTTGTCGCCCAGGCTACACTAGGAAGGAAAGCCTTGAAAATACTGCTGGCTGTCACTCAAAGAGAAATGTGGTGTAGGTCCAGATAAAAAACCTTCACCAAATACCTTTATGTCTGCTTTCTCTCCTTTTAACAGCCACTAGGACGTGGTGCAAAGTGTTATTGTAGTAAATATAAAAGTTAGTAAGTCTGCTGTTGGTGGTAACCAGAAGGATTACGAACAATAAGTGCAATCTTTGATTTACTTAAGAAACAGCTAGCTAGAATACGGCTTTAAAGTTATTCACATAAGCATAAACGGGCGGCAATCTGTCACTTTTAGATACGCTAGTATTGCTAATGGACTTGGCATTTAGCATAACAAAGAAACAAGAAGAAGAAACAAAGAAAATACTGTACAAACTTGACAAGTTCAGGTTAATGGTAATGGTTCTGAAAAGATTGCCTTGATAGTTTGAAGAAAACCAGTGTTAGAGAGGAGGAATGGGATAAAAACTGCAGTTCCCGGTGTTGTCAGGCCAACCATTAAGCTCAATGTCCTCCTTAAGAGGTTTATCTTGGAAGTGTATGTCAAATGTCTTTACCGCTAAAAGCAGACAATTAATATTACTTTAAAACGACTTGTTTCATTATTATTGAGAAAAGTCATAGAAATAACAATAATAGACACTGAAAATCCTTCTTAATATCTGCAGGTTACTGTCTTGATTGCAGATTCCATTGTTTTATAATTAAATATACTTCATGTCATAAATAGGATGCAATTCTGCTGTGTCTTGGATGTAAATATTCATGCAAACCACCAGTCGACTATCTCCCCACATTTCAGGGAAAACCTGTCAACCACCCCACCCCCGACTCCCTCACCCCATTTTTCCCCATTAGCCCCTTGTTTGCCATGACAGAGTGGGATTAAACACTGTGTAAAATGTTACACTTCTGAGCAGCTCCGTTTTTTTAAATTTAGTGACAAAACAGACAAATTAAGCCTTAGCCCATGCAGTTTTGCCCTCCCCCTCACCTCCCTCCCTCCATCCATCCCTGCATCCCCTTGTATGTTTGTAGCCTGAAGCGAGGATTGCCGCCTCATCGCAGACAGTCGGAGGAGGAGGAGGACGGCAGGGTCAGCTTTGCCTGCAGGCACAGGGCCCCTCGGAGATGCAGCAGCCGCTCATTTCATCCCTACACCAACATCTACAGAACAGAGGCAGCGGCTGAGTCTGCTGACCAGGAAGTAACACAATAACATCAGCAAGGCAAAGCAGACACATTATCACAGGATCAACAGCCAACAAAAGGAAAGGGTTTACTTTGCTATTAACCTCAGATGGTGTGTGAGGTACAAATTAAGGACAAAAAATGTGGTAACACTGGAAAAGGAGCTCGTATGAGCATTAAGAGGGTTACACTGCATGTAGCCATGATTCACTGCAAACAGCTGCCAATGACCCCAACAAGTTGCAACACATCTTCCAGTGACTCGGAGGTGGAGTATTCAGATCCTCTACTTAATAAATGTATTAAAACCACACTGTACATACTTTGTTAAAGTATTTTAAAATGCATTTAAAATGTAAGTAAAAGTAAGATATGATCAGTAAAGTGTAGTTAAAGCATTGATTGATTTCAGAAACAGATGCTTTTAAATGTGTATAGGTGCCAATTCATTTGCTGTCAATTGGCTAGTTAGTTAAGCAACTAAGCTGTTCTTGTATTACATTTGGCTAATTTAATTTATAAGTCATACAAAAAAAATCATATTTTATAAACTTAAAACGGAATTATAAACTAAAGCTGTCATTGAATAGGCTAAATCTAGTAAAGCAAAAGAGCAACATTAAATCTTTAAATTGTTTTGGTGTTGAAGTATATTACTCAATACAATATGACCAATTTAGCAAATTGTGACTTTGAGATTTGTTAATGATTTAATGTGGATTTTCTTAATGGAGAGTAATTTTTCTGATTATTCTGACACCACATGAAAGCAGCATTCGAGACAGCGTCTGATTCGTCAACAGGTTCGACCCAAAATCATCATGGGAAACACCCACACACCTTGCCCCTGTAAGGCTAAAGCTAACGGCTAACGACAACAGCAACTACTTTAACACTTTCTGTTATCTTTTATGAAGTCTCTAAATACACCACTGCTCCATTAAAAATATTGTGAAGAGGATACGGACTGAATTCCTAAATTGGAAAGCAACAATGGTGACGAAACGGACATCATTTAAAGTAAGTGTCAACACTGCATCGTAAGCGATAGCAAACACGGTATTTTTGTCGTGATTACCGTGGTTATAATATCGAAAAGCTTAATTTCATCGAATTTAAGTTAGTTTCTTTATATATAGAGTCTATGGTTAATTTACGAAGACCCAATACTAGAGTTGACCAGAACTACAACAAAAACAACACTCTTGGAATGTGTAACAACAGATTAAAGCTCAACATTTACACATTTTGGTCATGGAAATTGTAGTTTAAAAAAAGTTTAGTGCTTAAAAACCATTGATGTTGTACAACTAACGCTGCACAATTAATTGTAATTTTATCAAAATTGCTATATGAAATAGTGGAATATTCTAACCACAATATTTGGTGAAGGCAACATTTGTTAACATACATCCCTAGAGAATAACAAATTGTGGAGCTGTAGACCCACATACCACACAACCATAATGAGAATAATGTTTAAAAAATGGTAACTCTTTTTAATGTTGCAAATCATTTAGCAATTGTATTGTCAGTCAAGATAGTCCAATTACTAATTTGTCTAAATCCTGCAGCCCTTGGTTTCTGTCACAAACCTAATATAATGTCAAAGGCTTTAGCAGTGGTCCTAAGCAAGAGCTTTGCTTGTTCTATTTTGTTGCTAATTATTATTTTTAAAAGCCAGACGCAGGTGTTTTCATGGCATTTTATAGTGCATCAGATTCATTAGTGATCATCATTTGAAAGTGGCATAAATAAAGCCCTAATTCTGTTGGCACAATTGGCAGTCCAAATGTTCCCATTGTTTTTTTTTGGGTGATGGCTATAGAAACTAGACGAAGGGCACATCCATATGACTTTGGTCCTTAATGAGGCCCGTTCTGGCTTTTAAAAAACTGAGACAAGGTCCTTATCAGACGCTCTCTCCCCGGGGATTGTCACCCTTTGCGGAGTACGTTTCCACGTAAGAGAGATTTTCCTGACACAAAGGCATCTCTCGTCTATCTGCAAAGCTTCTTGAAGTGTTTATCCACCAGAACTGACAGAGAGCTGACTTTAATTAGCACTGTCTCTCTTTTTTTACCCTCCCTCCCTCCCTCCTTACACCCCCACTTCTCGTCAGATTGCATAACTTCCAACTGAACAGTATATTAGGGTTTTTTATTCACTGATGTTTTTGAAGGACCAGTTCATAGAGAGACGGGGGAGCGAGCCGGCTGCTCTCCTCATTTATGGCACATAATTAAAACTAAATGACAATTCCACTCTCCTATTTAATTAACCACTTTAGATAAAGCAAACACACATACAGTATGGTACAGAAACGCACACACCCATCACATCCAGACACTCACAGAAGCAGGTCACACCCCCCAAGTCTTATTAAAGCCCATAATATTTCAATCTGGGGGCTTTACTGACTTTGATAATATTCGGAAAGAGGAAAGCCGCCCCTCCCTTGATGGTTTTTTTTTGGGGTGGGGAAGGGAGATGTCATTCAACTTGACACCCTGTAAATACGCTCTCAAGCTCCTGCTCCAGCTATTCCCCCCTCTGTCCAATCATTTGTGAGTTTTTCTCAGTGTTAATGATGAAGGGTTTAATTCATCATAACAGTATTCGCACAACCTCTAATTAGCGGCAACACTCGTACAACAATGCCAGCGTTATCTCCTCATGCAAATGAGCTCTCAGTCTGTTGCGTTTGCTAATTTTATGAAACGGCAGGGCGATAACTACGCAGCCCATGCTAATCTTCCCCGCGTTTAACCCTGGTTTTCTTTTTAATCCGCCACCCATAACAAACAAACAACAAACAATAATCCTATTATCGGTGAGATGATTCTTCTTTTGACTTTTTATTTATTTATCTCAGTTATGGGCAGGGGGAAGACATGCACTTCCTCTTTACATCGAGATTTTTACTCCAGATGAACTCATCAATACAAGTCCCCTGACAGAGGCCTGGTGATAACATCCATATAATATTATGCCATTGAAAATGAATGGTTCATTTAAATGCTATGTTGTGCCTTATACCACCGTGGAGTCTGGGGTATAATGGATCAAATTAAATTAGCACCAGACTGAGGTGTATAAGGGCTTATTCACATTCATTGCTATTTTGTCTACTACTTTGAAATTATAACCATGTTAATGTGTGTGATTGAAGTGAGCCCAGGCAGTGTGTTTATTGTGTGTATTCTGGGTGTGTGTGTGCATATGGTGGCGGGTGGCGGGGCTTGTTATGGCCCAGGGTTCACTAACCTTGTCCATATTGACAGCTCCTGCTATTAGGGGCCAAAAATGTGAGGGATCCCTGTGGTTAGATTAGTGAGAGATGAATGTCTGAGTGTGAATGTGTGAGTCCACGTGTGTGCATGTGTGTATGCGTTTCTGATTACCCAGTACCCACTCTACCTGTTGTCACGGTGGGGGAAAATATCACATACAGTATTTGCCAGCAATGACACAATCAACAACCATGGAGGTTCATACTCTAATATGGCCATTTAAATACACTTGGATTCACAGTGTGGCATATTTAGTTAGATATGAAAGTATCTCAAAGTCATATTTGATAAATACTTATTTACTATGAATAACATACATAATACATAGTGTGTGAGTTGACACTTTGCTGTGACAGGTCATTTTCAGTGACCTAAGAGAGAGTCCAGCCCAAACCTTCGTTTTTTTACAAAGCCATTAAATGGCCTCTATTAATAAACACTTAAATTGTGTATGTCCATATCTGGGTTAGTTTTTAAAATAATTTTCGACATTTAAGACCATTGTTTTTCTTTATTCAATCTAACTAGTGCTTTCAGACTTGATACAAAATTTGTGAGTTTGTGTTATTATTGACATTTGTGTTCCTTTTCAAATTAGCTGCAATTGTAGCATTACAGAAAGCACTTTCAATTGCCTTGTGTTGAAAGGTGCTATATAAATAAACTTGACTTGCCTTACAGATAGTGGCCCTACTTCTCAATCATACATATTTGTATTCTTACCTTTTTAATGCAGTTTTATTTTGAAGGGGCCCTATTTAGCTTATTTTCAGGTTTCCTATTTGTATTTTGTGCCCCTTCTGTGACATGTTTACATGCTTCAATGTTCAAAAAAGCACCTCTTTTCACCATCTGTCTGAAACCAGAGCCAAGTCTGCTCTGATTGGTTAGCTGGCCGGCTCTGTTGTGATTGGTTAACTGCATTTCACGTTCAATGTGTTGGAGCGCTAGCCAATAGAAATGTGAGTGTGACATAGTGATGTCATTAGCCACTTTCACACCAAGTACTTAGCCGATACTTGTTCCCCCAGATCTCTTTAGTCCCTCAAACTGTCCTAGTAGATCGCGTTCTCACCGGAATAAGTTCCCGAGGGAGGATGAGGCAAATGAAGCCGCTGACATCACTTCTTCTTCTGCTTTGGGTTTACTGGCAGGCCGCAAACAACTTCACGGCGTATACTGACACCAAAAGTCCCGGTGGCCCCCGGAGTTGGGGACTTTCTTCAGTAGAAGCTGCTGGGTCGCGTCTTCCGAGTAAATCGCCAGAAGCGCCGACACCTCCTCATCACTCCACCGCTCCCATGTTTTCTTTTGTGTTAGTCTCTCTCCGTTGGGCTAATGCGAGCAAATAAAATGGCAGTTTCACAAAACTTTTCGGAGTTTTACGGGCCGTGGTTTGCAATTGGCCCAGACAATCAGAAATTGTTAGTGTGGCCGACACACCCAAGAACCATTTCTTCCTCAGGAACGTACTACCTCTCTAGCAGGGACTATCTGGGGGTGAAAAGGTTTGCGCGAACTAGGGACTAGTTCCAGATCCTTTTTGGTGTGAAACCAAATTTCCCCCCTATCAGCCTAGTTCGGGGGGAAAAGTACTCCGGTGTGAAAGCGCCTAATATGTTACAGAAGAAAACAAAGGAGTCCATTGGAGGCGTTTTCAACTTAACTTATATAAATATTTTAACCTTAGATTTTCAGTTTATTTTTAAAACGTTCTATGTTAAGGGTCACATTTGATACAATGTGTATAGCCTCCTTTTTGGATCTAGTAAAATAAAGTTCTCCTTCATGTTTCATAAGGACCTAAACATTTATTTGTATATTTTTGTGGGCACAGCTTTAAAGACACCTAGATTTGCTTTGATGATGATGGTGTCAATTACACGCTTGCTTTTATCAGTAACAGTCTTCATCTCTTCATTACCTGTTGAGGTGAGGCCTTGAGATGATATGTCAAAGCACTGGACAGATGCATTACTGGGTCTACGAGACAATTACAGGCCTGTAGGGTGCTGGTGTCAAGGGTGAGATGTTAAAGAGGGAAGGAAGGGGGGCTGGGGGGTTGTTGGGGGGATAGAGTGTGGGGCGTTTAATGGATTGAGCTTGTGTTGATATGGCTTCTGCTGGCGTCCTCCATCCTCTCTCTGAGCCCACCAGCCATTCCCTTAAAGATGTAATGACATCTCATAATTAGCATAATGTCCCAACTTGTCTGCTGCTTTTAGCTGTCACACTGTATTTGTGTGAGCCCAGCCAATTACAGAGGCGATGCACAACAGGGGGGGAGGGGGCTACATTGGGAGCAAATAGAGGCTCACATGATCAGCCACATCCAACCGGCTGTTGCTCGCAATAGAAGCCTGATGTATGTGTATGAGGCTTGGATGTTACTGGCTAAGTAAGTGTGTACTTGAGTATTGGTGGTGTAAAGCAATTCCTGTACAATTCTGACACTATTATTGTTTTTTGTTTCTTGTTTTACATTGCTCTATTCAGTATAATTTAGTATTGGCCAAATGTAAATGATGATGTTAACATTAGTTGAATAGATATTAGAGAGGAAATTATGCATTATAAAAAAACAAATGCAAATATATAAAATAAGCGTATGTTAATATAGGCTACATGGGACTGTCATGGTTGACACGTCTCATCAACGTTGCGTGGAAGTCGGAAACAGTACCGAAGGAGTGGCAGACCGGGGTGGTGGTTCCCCTTTTTAAAAAGGGGGATCAGAGGGTGTGTGCCAATTACAGAGGCATCACACTACTCAGCCTCCCCGGGAAAGTTTACTCTAAGGTACTCGAAAGGAGGGTCAGGCCGATTGTCGAACCTCAGATTGAGGAGGAACAATGCGGATTTCGTCCTGGTCGTGGAACGACGGATCAGCTTTTTACTCTCGCAAGGATCCTGGAGGGGGCCTGGGAGTACGCTTATCCAGTCTACATGTGTGTTTTGTAGACTTGCAGAAAGGGCGTATGGACCGGGTTCCCAGGGATCCACTGGTGGGATACTGTGGGAGTATGGGCGTGAGGGCTGCACTCTGGGCCATTC
>NW_011354720.1:289094-335215 GCF_000735185.1 Notothenia coriiceps
AAGAAAAATAGTCCGTTGTACCGTTTTTTAAACAGTCTGAATGAAACGGCAGCTCTCAGCTGTGTATTTACACAACTAATGGCCCATCAACCACAGCGCTCTCCCCGCTCCCCCCTTGATCTTTCTTCTCCAGCAGCTAAATTAGCTGTAGGTTACTCTGAGTGACAAGCTTACCTTAAGGCCCAGATACACCGGCCAGTCACCTGAGAAGTCGCCGACGCCGACACCGACTGTTGCGCCGCCGGACTCTCCTGCGTATTTGCCGACTTCGCGCACTGAACACACCGCAAATCCGAGCCGAGCACGTATGAACTGTGTATGCGTGCTCCTTACCAGCAGGCGGCGGTAGTGTGTATTCATCATTCAAAAGAGGCAACAACCGGAACAACCGGAAGACAGAGAAGAAGAACAGACTCCGCGATATAAACAACAAATAGCGTTTTTCTTTCCATTTTCACGCTCGTCCATTGAAAACATGAACAAACAGGAGCTCTATAAACCGATGAGGTGAAATAGCCGTCCGTGTGTGTTCCATCTTCCATTTTAAATCATTTGTTTACCTCCCTCACTTCCGTTAACGCTTCTCATGCACTGATTCGCTAGCTGAACAGCCAATCAGTGTTATCCCTTTGTCCGACTTCCGGTGGTGTTCCCGACGCCGATTCAACATGTTGAATCGGCAAGAAAAGGCGTCAGGTTGGCAGAAAAGACCCAACGGTGCGGCGCACACCACTCCGAATAGGGCGTGCCCACGCTCATGTTCGGCCCGACTCCCATTTACTGCCGATTTCGGGCCGGTGTATCTGGGCCTTTACAAGCCAAAGTGGCTGGGATTCCAGTGAAGGTTTGAGGAGTGGAGAATAGAGCCCCTGTCTTGTGAATTAGGCTCTATTTTATCCTTCTTACAGTTACTGGTGGACAGAGGGCTTGCGAAGGATAAAATAGAGCCTAATTCACAAGACAGGGGCTCTATTCTCCACTCCTCAAACCTTCACTGGAATCNTCACCCACTCCTTCAACAACTAGCAAACGGCTGGATATACTGTAAATGTCTTCCAGTGTTGTTACTGCATGCATGTGTAAAAATCAGTTACGACTGCAAGCTTCAGTAAATCGTGTGTGTGTGTGTGTGTGTGTGTGTGTGTGTGTGTGTGTGTGTGTGTGTGTGTGTGTACGTACGTACGTACGTTAACGTTACGTTAGTAGTATCGTCTACCCTCGTGTGCGTAGTCGTGTCTCGGTGTGTGTGTGTGTGTGTGTGTGTGTGTGTGTGTGTGTGTGTGTGTGTGTGTGTGTGTGTGTGTATCTATTTGTGTGTGTGAGAGATTTTTTTTGCATGCACAGTAATGGAGAGTGATCTTGGCTGTGGCCCACTAGCCGCTCCTCCGAACTGATCTTTGAGTATGGTATAAATAGCGCTTGCTCTATAAATAAAACAGCAGCACCTTTCACACTCTCTTTCACTTACCCCCCCTCCCCATATACACACACAACCACAAAAAAAAACCTGTACACAATCACATGCACAAGTACTTCCACATAGGCCTCCCTTCAATCCATACATCATACTCATCAGATAGAGGTCAGATGAAAGGATGTCATTGGGACGCATTGACATTTTTACATGAGAGCTTGATCTGAACTAGCTTAGCACCGGTTACCTGCCTGACCTCTGACCCCAGAACGATGGTGCTGCGCAACAATCCATGGTGTTGGCTGATTCTGATTCTTTTATTTAAAAGGGCCTTGTACTGACGCAAGAGGATGATCAATATGTTTCCCAAAAAAGGACAATAAAACAGCGTTTGCTAAAAAAGACATTGAATTTGAACCACTTTGGTGACCTGTTACAAAAAATAGGTTTTTCGACCTTTTGTATGATATTAGGCTACTGCATCAATCATTTCTACAGTATAGACTTATTATATAATATATGGATATGCTCTTGAGCATTTTTGCTGAACACGATATTGCCCATTTTGTTTACATACATGTTTTTTTTACATTCAACATTTTAATAACCACGAAGCGAGAATATAAATATCCTCCATTCTTTTATACAGAGCCCTATCATCGATTTTTTATATCTGAGTTCTAATCTCTAATACATATTTATCCTACTATATTACCATTTTGTCCTTTACCCAAGACGCTGTGTCCCTGTGGCTACAAGGACTTTTATTGTAGATTTTTTACTTCAGCTTATGTTTGTATAAACATGTGTTTATTGTATTCTAATATGGTGCAATTGTCACAGACATGTATTTTGATTGATTGATTAGTTCATTGATTGATGATTGATAAAATGGTCCTTAAATGACAATAATATAGTTGTCAAGCAACTATTTCGAAGAAAATACTGTCCAAAAAAGGTTGCGATTGTGCCCGGCCTTCAGCACGGTCTCTCAAAGTTGGGGAAGATTTTGTCCCATCTCTTTCCGTAGTTGTCTTGATATGGAACACAGACCGTAAGGCTATCCAACTTTGCCATCCTGCTTGCAAAGCAAAACACACTAACAAACTACTCTCTAGTGCTTTGGCTTTACATAATGCTACTGGCCAACTGTAAATCACCATGACTTGAAGTGTTTGCATGGAGCCGCCGGCGCAAACGATCGCCGGGAAAGCTGCTGGTTGACTCAATGAATATCAATAATACAGAAATACACCGCTAATCCTGTTTGCACAGCACTTATTCACATTCACACCACTTTTCCACGTTAGTCCATTATGTAGCTATGTGTCTCAAGAACAACATGTCCCATCCGCCGCTGTCTGCCGAGCTCAACTCAGGCTAGAAGTGTTTTGAAAATGGGGGTGGGGGAGGGGAGGGGGATGAGAGATAAATTGGTACAGCGAGCTGGAATGCTGCAGCAGTTATTTAAGGCCCTGTAGGTGCTGCCCAGGCCATATGCTTCCATTATTCCGCTTGGGAGGGGCTCATGTGGGCATATGAGCAAGGGCTGGAGAGAGGAGGAGGAGGGTGGGAGAAAAAGAGAAAGAGTGGGGGGGGTGATTGAGGGAAGTGAAGGGAGAAAGTAATAGCTGAGGAATTATTTTAAAGTCCTTATCTTGCATAATTTACTTTAGCTGAAAGATCATAGAACTGTTTCAAAATGCATTAACTTGTTGGGTCTTATTCCAGTAACACGTGATATAGATCGAATATCGTTTCCTATTTGCTGTAAATCACTTGTTAATATCGGGAAAATGGGTCAAATTCAGAGGTATCCAGAAAAGTCTGGATTCAAACTTGCCGCTGCTTGGTGCTGTGTCGTGACGTCACGTGTGGTTCCGCGAATCCTGGTGAGTTCAGCCCGTCCCAGCATCACACAGTGTAGCATTGCTGGTATAGCCGCATGTCAACTTTGTGTATCAGTGTTTATCTCCGAGTTTGTCTTGTTTTTTCCGGATTGTCTTGTTTTTTCCGGATCATGGTGAAGAGGTGTGTCGTTGGCGGGTGTAGCAACACCAATCGGGATGGTTTTACCGTTCATTTGTTCCCGAAAGAGAAGGCCGGTGGTGCACATTCGCGTTTTGCTGGCTCGAACCTATACGGTTCTAGGCCTCTTATTTCTGGTGTAAAAGGCGGCAGAGATCGTTCAGATTCATCGTCACTGCTCGCATCGTCCACACCAAATAATTGTTCTGTCAAATTGTGCCAAATACCCGCGCTATTAGCTTGTTCTGATGCGTAGAACATTGCGAACATATTTGACGCCGATTTTTCGTGGTGACTCTCCGCTGGCGGCCGCGAGTGTGGCTGTTCTGATCGACGCAGGCATGGAGCCAGATTCAGCGCGAGTCGCGGATTGAACCACACGGTGACGTCACGAAATTGCCGCTGGGCTTCCAGAAGCAAAGTTTTTTATTGGACCTATATTTTTCCCTTTTTGTTACCATATTTTCAGTATGAAGCATAAAGAAACGAGGTAACACTTGACTATCTGTTGCATACCACTCCCCCAGAAAGTCAACGCGCAAAAAAAAGTTTTTCATGTAAGATAAGGACTTTAGAGGAGGCCCCTGCCTATCAAGGCGTAGGAGGAATTTTGAAAGAACGGATACCTGGAGAAGCCTGTAGAGGAGATGAGAACGAATTAGCTCCCAGGAAGTAATGATCCGCCTGTCACCTCGAATATCCCGGCTCTCTCGCCACCGTTGTCATTATGCATAATTCATTCACGTCAAGTTTTGAGTGTTGCGGAGTATAATTCATTGAAACTTCCTGAACTTTTGCAGGTTGATCGCTTTTTTCATTTATAGTTAGGGCCTCCTCAATCATTTCGAAGCTAGGAAGGATAAATTCTGTAACTCATACCTCGTCTTTTGTTGCGATGGAGGTAGGTTCAGAAAAATGGAAGACTCAGATGGGTGTTGTAGGGAGACAGTGTTCTGTGGGCAATTATTGGTAGCATTAAAGGTGGTGCGCGAGAAGACGGATAAATACGAAGGATGAAATGAAATGATAAGACAGAATGCTCCACAACCTTAATGGCAATTATTTTAATATGTGTCTAGGATCCAATTAGGATCATGCTCTTGATATCAGGTTTGAAAATAACACTATTCAGTTTCATGCTGTTATCTACGGACTCCTGCAGATGGTCTTAATATCTGTGATTAAAAAAAAACAAGCCATGATGCAGCTTCTGTGTATTTGCGCTCATATCTCTTTCTCTTTGTCCCCCTCTCTTCTTCGTCGCCTATCTGTACCATCTCTTGTCAGACTGAGGCCTGTTCCTGATCAGGGCCATTGCTCTCCACGTGTTAGCCGCTTCACGGAGCACGATCCCAGCATTCCTCGTGATCACGCCGGCCAGCAGCATTACCATAATTGCTTTTCTACATGACGGACAGAAGGAACTAATACATTGTCGGTTTTGATTTACAGCCCTCTCGTGTCCCGTCCGAGAGCTATCCACCCCCCCCGCCCCCGTCCCGTACGTTTTTTTCCCTCCCTCCTTACATCCTCCCTCCCTCCTTGCCGCCGCACTCCTTTTCCTCTCCGCCACATAATGATCTGACATACCCCCCTCCCCTCAGCCCCCCCCCCCCATCTGTCGGTATCTCAGCCCCCCCCCCCATCTCGTCTATCTCATCTCCCTCTCTCCCACTCTGGCTGTGCAGGGCGCGAGTCTCGTTCTGCCACGGCGTGTAGGTCAAGCGATGGCTTTTTGATCAGCTCCTGTCCAAAGCCATCAGGGTTGAGAGGCACGTAATGGAGAGCGGGGTGACAAACAGAATCTGGGGAAGGAATAAGACTGCCAGTTTCCTATTAGGGGCCGGCCTAAACGGCCTCCGCGACCCCCCCCACCCTGCACCACAGCCATACACACCCCACCATTCTCTGCTGCGAACACACTCCTACACTGCTTAAATCACATGAGTGAAGGGGCCCGTGATTGGACATTAGTGCCGCAAATGACTGCCGTGATTGCCCCCTCTTCCCAAACTCACATCAAATAAATAAAGAAATGTGTGTAAATAAATAGAAGGAGGGGTGTTGGAGAAATGGGGCTGGTGTTGGGGGGCAAGCTGACTGGTCTCATCCCCTTCTTTTCCCCTTCTCTCTCATTTCATCGCCTCTCTGCCTTTCTTATCTGGTTTGTTTGGCTTTGACATCAGCCAAATGGTGAGGCTCCGCGCGCCTGACAGAGAGTTTTATTGATTTAACAACCAGCAGACTCTCAGCAAAGCAAAGTGTGAAGACAAAAAAACAGAACAAAAATTGGCAGGGCGGAGACAGATAGCAAAGTTTTGAAACGGAGTGATATGTTTCTACTTCGATCCTTACCAAAGGCTGACGTGTCCGAGGGTCGTGTTTCATTTGGTACCGTTTACAAGAATCAAGTCGTACCCAAAGTTGTGCCGCGTGTCAGCGAGGGAGAATGTTTTTGAGATGATCTGCGCTTAGGGTCGATCATGTTGTCCCAAAGTGAGTCCCAGTGTTGTGTTGAGGCTGGGCGTTCACCACAGGCTTTTCATCAGAAAAAAGTAATATCAAAGGGGCAATTGGATTTACTTAGCCATGGTCTGATCTCTGAGAACTCAACAAACCTGATTGAAATCTGTTATGACATCTAGCATTCTTTAATCTTTACATATAGGGTACAAATCAGAATCAAGGGTGCTTTATGCGCACTTACTGTAAGTCCATCAATGACATTCTTTTAGAAAAAGCAGATGAGAAGAGTATACACACTTAATATGTGTATGTAAATGTAAATCAATGTTTGCAATACATATTTTAAAAGGCTCTTCAACACATCCAAAGGGGATCCTAGAAACCCTTCTCCGACTTAACATATTTTGGTTCCCTATTTGTTAACAGTGTAACCATATGTGTAGGCATTGGGGGATCAGTGATACAGTTGGATGCTAATTCCTGCTTCCTCCGTGTGTGTTGTTGGTGATCTGGCGTGGCTGGTGGCGGGCTTGATCGCTGCTGCTTCTGACAGAGAGTCTGCAGTGCTATCCTGGTCACGCTGCCGCCTGTCTCCTTGATGGCGGCACGTCCCCGAGCAAAAGTGACAGGCGCTTTGGCGCCCGTGCAGATGGCCCTGCTCACAGCCATCACCCACTCGGCAAACCAAACCACCAGGGACGTCGCGCCAGCACTGCCCCTTCCCCGAGCCTGCCCCTTGCTGCTGGTGTTGCTCCGCATATGCGTGTCCAGGACGGGAGAAGGGGGCTTAATCTGGCCGCCACTCAGAATCACACATCTTCAAGTTGCACTGATTGAACCAAATATTTCCCCCTTCCTCACGCTTCAGATTTGAGCATCATGTCAGGATAGATGCGGCGTCTCAAACAAGATGATAATTTATTTCAGACTCACGTTTCATCACTAACGTTTTACATTTATGGTTTGCGAAACAGTCCACTTGCTCCCTGTGATTTTTACAGATGTCGGCCTCTGCCAGTCTTTTGTCTGTGTGCTTTTGATATCTCCCTCTTTGTTGTTTCCATGACAACATGGCAGGACAGGCATTGATTGACAGGGATCGTCAAAGGGTTCCCTGGCGACCTGCTCATTGTTCGTAGCCCCTCCCTGCTGCAGTCTGTGTTTTGTCACTCACCCAGTGATATTTCTGATCTGCTGCTTCTCATTCCTGCTGTCTCCCTGTGTGTGTATGTGTGTGAGTGTGTGTGTGTGTGTGTGTGTGTGTGTGTGTGTGTGTGTGTGTGTGTGTACTAAGCACTGCCAACTATTGGGGTTTAGCTATTTTTTGGCTGTAGCCGTTGTGACTGACTCACAGAGGTAATTCCTACTGTATGTTTGCACTGTTCGTGTGGGCTTGTGAGGAATGGATAGCCGTTCTGCAGGATGCTTTGTATATTAAATGGCTGATATGTATTGATAGCCTCCTTTACTAGAAGCGGGTTAGCTAGGGGGGGGAAGGCACTGTAACAGAAACCACTCTGCAGATGTGTTGTAGAGAGTACAGCACATAATGCTAATCTGCTGTGTTAGGGATTTTCAGGAGTTTTAGAAACTGTCTCGGTCTCCGTCTGTCAGTGGGATTGAAGCGCAGCCAGGTTCTCCTGTAGTGCTCTCATTTCACTGAAATCCTGTCAGGCGTTAGGGGAGTGTGTTGCTCATTTGGAGAAGGGGTGTATCAGTAGCACACAGCAGACTTATAGGCAATATTATGGTCTGTGGGTTCAGGTTTTTCGCACCGTAAGAGCAAACATGTATGAGCAGTACATTACAGAGGCATTGGGAGGTGAGCATGCGGGCAAACGCCATCCGCAAAATAGGCACTCACACGCACATCACCACGCAGTCACAGTCGATGGTGCAGCTGCTCACCTCCTCCTCTCCTCTCAGGCAGCAGTAAATGTTGCCAGTGTATATATATCAGGTATTATGTCCACTTAGATTATTATATGACAGGTTAGCGTGCCGTTTGAAGCTGACAGCACATCTGTTTCATCAGGAGAGACTGATACTGGCATCTAGGACACACATCTCACCATGCAGGAAGGAGATAAAGGAAGAAGCTAGGGGGCCGTCTTTCCTGTCTCCCTGCCTCCCTCACCCTCTCTCTCGTCTTGCTCCCTTTTCTCTTGAAATCCCCTCTCCCCTCTCCCCGCCCACCAAACCCAACACCTCCTGCTCACTTTTTCTTTCTCCCCCACATTTACTTCTCATTCACTTGTTCTCCCCCTAACCACCTCCTGTCTCTCCTACTTACTGATGCTTGCTGTGCATTCGCTAGCATGCAAACACACACACACACACACACACACACACACACACACACACACACACACACACACACACACATACACACACATGTTGTAGCCTTCTATCTTATTTGCCTATTTTACTGGTAAACCTGTTACATCTCAGCCTTGTTTATTTTTATTTCCCTTTCCTCTTTTAATCTGTCTTTTTGTAAACAGTTTGTAGCATTTTTCAAAACACCCCAGACTCCTTTCTTCAGCAATCATTGTTGCATTCAGAATCTAAGTACCATGGTTTTGTTAGTTCCTGCTTATTAGCTCAAATAAAAATGACCTTCCGCTAATCATAGTGGGATAGTAAAAAAAGCTACAATATCTCCAAATGGGTTTTTGTTTCTTTCCCTCTCCGATCAGTTGTGTAACGTGATATTGTGAGGAGCTGAACTTCACTGACTAGATGAGTGAAAGGTAATAAAGCTTTGGGAAGAGAGAAAGAAAGAGAAATGTGGGAGTTAAACATGCAAGCATGCAGCTGGCTAACAAGGCCAAACAGCCAGTCATTTCCGGGGGAACATGAGGCATGTGTGGAGGAATAGGGAGTTGGGAAGGAAAAGGACAACTGTCAGAAGCTCAGTGATTTATTTTTCCCTTGGAGGCTTTTTTCACCACTGGCTTTCAGAGCCACATGTGTGTGAAATACACACAAATTCATGCATGCATGCATACACACACTAACATTCAATGAGAGTTAAAGCCTACATTTCCCCTCTTTGAGTATTCATCCCGAGTTATTTTGATAGTGGTCCTGTTGGCGTGCTGTAAATGTTTTATTTCATTGAGCTGACCTCTTTTTTCCCCTCTTCTTTTCTTCTTTTCTTTCTTTTCTGTCTTTCTCTCCAGCGTACGCGCCCGAAGACGAGAATAAGCCAGGCGAACACAATGAAGAAGAGCACCTGCAGGATGACGGCCTCTCATTAGACGGCCAGGACAATGAGTTTCTGTGCAACGAGGAAGAAGAAGATGTGGATGGAGGCCAGCCACCTAGCTACAGAGACTCTCCGCTCAGCAATGGCACTAACCCTGATGCTGGATACGGGTCCCCGCTCAGCGACACCAGCGACCGGCTGACAGACTTTAAGAGCACCTCTTCCAGGGACGGTCAGGAGAGGGAAGGCACGACTTTACCCTTCCGCCCCGACAACGGCCTGTCTTTCCAGGATAGCCTGGCACAGATGAAAGCCGTCTATGCAAACCTCATCTCAGATGCCTCTTGGTCTAGCATCACAATGGACTTAATGAAATCTAAGCCTGCTGCAGCCGGCAGTGTCAATAGTGCCATCACTACTTCGGAACCTGCCCCTACTGCTTCTGTCTCCTTAACCACGACCACAAACAAGAGCAGCGGGGTCAACATGACTAGCAGTCACCATAATGGCAGGAGCTCCAATGCTACTGTGAACCACACAGGCAGCGCAAGTGGCAATACTAATGGCACAGCATCTAGCTCTGTTAGCAGCAACAGTGCAAACAGTGGTGGGGCAAGCAATGGTACCGGTGTGGCCTACGACTGGCACCAGGCAGCGCTTGCCAAAACTTTTCAACAGAACCCCTATCACCTTTTGCCAGAGCCCAGCCTCTTCAGCACAGTGCAGCTCTACCGGCAGAACAACAAGCTGTATGGTTCTGTTTTCACTGGTGCAAGCAAGTTCCGTTGCAAAGACTGCAGTGGTGCCTATGACACACTGGTGGGTTTAACAGTCCACATGAATGAGACGGGCCACTATCGAGATGACAACAAGGACAAAGAGGAGGATCAGGGAAAGCGCTGGTCCAAACCACGTAAGCGCTCCCTGATGGAGATGGAGGGAAAAGAAGATGCTCAAAAGGTGCTGAAGTGCATGTACTGTGGCCACTCGTTTGAGTCTCTTCAAGATCTCAGTGTTCATATGATCAAGACCAAGCATTACCAGAAAGTGCCTCTCAAAGAACCGGTGCCAGCCTTGGCCACAAAGCTGATGTCTTCTTCAGCTAAAAAACGAGCCCTCCATGATGCTATAGTGTCCCCATGCTCACCAGACTCTATCCATGCTAGTAGTGTTGGTGGTGGTAGTGCATCTCTTGGGGATGTTGGCACAAAATCCGCAGGTAACCCCTACGTTACGCCAAACAACCGCTATGGCTACCAGAATGGTGCCAGCTACACATGGCAGTTTGAAGCTCGTAAAGCCCAGATCCTCAAATGCATGGAGTGCGGGAGCTCTCATGATACACTCCAACAGCTGACTGCCCACATGATGGTTACTGGTCACTTTTTGAAGGTTACAAACTCTGCATCCAAAAAGGGCAAACAGCTGGTTTTTGATCCGGTGGTGGAAGAGAAGATTCAGTCCATCCCACTGCCACCGACCACCACCAGACTCCCTGTTCCCAGTGGGGTAAAGTCCCAGCCAGTGTCCCCTGCCCTCTCTACATGCTCAGAGGAAAAGAGAGAAGGAGGCGAGGATGAAAGGTCTGAAGGTGGGGAGCCAATTGAGAGAAAAATCAAGGAGGAGAGAGATGACTCGGTTGAGAAATCTAACAATGACGGCACATCTTATAAATACCTTAGAGAAGAAGATCTAGAGGAGGCGCCAAAAGGGGGTTTAGATATTCTTAAATCCCTTGAGAACACAGTATCCAGTGCCATCAGCAAGGCCCAGACAGGCACGCCCACATGGGGGGGTTACCCTAGCATTCATGCAGCATACCAGCTGCAAGGCATGAAGAACTCTTCTACCATTCTACCCCCAATGGTCCAGAGTATGCAGATGCAGCCAATGTTCGCAGGTGGGCTACGAGGCCTTGTGATTAACCCAAACTCAATCATCCACTCGCCTCGGAGCCCTTCCTCCCCTACCCCCCTCAGGAGCAATGTCAGTGCCATGGAGGAGCTTGTAGAAAAAGTGACAGGGAAAGCTTCCAATGTGAAGAAGGAAAAGGAGGAGAAGATGGTGAGCATTGAACGATGCCGGCCCCCATCGTTAGTAAAATCCCCCTCTCCTGCACTGAGAGAGCAGAGAGAACAATTAACATCTCCAAATGACCTATCTGTAGGTAAACCATCGGGTATGAGAAGTAGCAGCCCAGGCAGTGTAGACTCAGAGCTCATCTGCAAGAAGGAGCCCAAAGAGAGCCTAGTCGACGGCCACAACAACCATTCGAGGAATGGCTCAGAGATGTGCCAATCCCCAGTAACTAATGGCAACTGCCTTGGCATCATCACCGATCACTCACTGGAAAGTCCCTTCATCAACCCTCTCAGTGCACTCCAGTCAATCATGAACACACACCTGGGTAAAGCCTCCAAACCAGTAAGCCCAGCTGGAGACCCACTAGCTATGCTTTACAAAATCAGCAACAGCATGATGGATAAGCCAGCGTTCAAAACAACTCCTCAGGGCAAACCCACTGAGCCCATCAACCACTATCCGCTGTATGAGAGCAGTGACCAGCCCATTGACCTGAGTAAAAGTAAGGCCACCATTAACAGCAACAATAACAACAACAACAACAACAACAGCAGCAGCGGGCTCTTGACCAACAGTAGTGTAAATGGTAACAAACCTCTAATTTCCCTCCCTGACTCAGTCTCCTCTCCTCTGAGAGAGAATGCTCTGATGGACATTTCCGACATGGTAAAGAACCTCACGGGGAGACTGACGCCCAAATCTTCAACCCCTTCCTCCATCTCAGAGAAGTCAGATGCAGACGGCAGTGCTTTTGAGGACGCCCTAGAGGACCTCTCCCCAGTGCAGAAGAGGAAAGGAAGGCAATCCAACTGGAATCCCCAGCACCTCCTCATCCTCCAGGCACAGTTTGTGTCCAGCCTAAGGGAGACCTCAGAGGGCCGCTTCGCCATGACTGACCTAGGCCCTCAGGAAAGGGTCCACATCTGTAAGTTCACAGGCCTCTCCATGACCACCATATCCCATTGGCTGGCTAACGTCAAGTACCAGCTGAGACGGACTGGGGGCACCAAGTTTCTCAAGAACATGGACTCATGCCAGCCTGTGTTCCTCTGTGGTGACTGTGCCTCCCAGTACAGGACTCCCTCCGCCTACATCGGCCACCTGGAGTCTCACCTGGGCTTCAGCTTGAAGGACCTGTCCAAACTGTCAACGGAGCACCTTCGGGAGCAGCAGGCTGCCTCAAAGGTGATCACAGACAAAATGACATTCGGCAGGCCCCTGTCAGCATTGACCACGGCAGAGGACGACACAAGCTCCGTGTATCAGTGCAGACTTTGCAATCGGACATTCGTCAGCAAACACGCAGTCAAACTGCATCTCAGCAAGACCCACGGCAAGTCTCCAGAGGACCACCTGGTGTTTGTCACTGCTTTGGAGAAACTGGAGAAGATGGAGAAGGTTTAAGCGGGGTCTTGTGCTGAGAGCAGTAGACACTGACAGCTGTGGAAGTGACTAGAATTTCATTGCACTAAAATGACTTTATTCACAGTTACTGCACTGGGCCGAACTGAGCCGCCAGAAAGATATCGATCTTATTCTTTTTTTTGTGATAACTGCCTGACTGGACCATGTCTTTTCATGTTGATTTGTTTTTATTTTGCCAAGCTTTTTTACACTTATTTTGTAATATATTTATATGCTATTTGTCTGATCTGTGCATGTATTTTAGTGAATCAAGATTAAACACAACATTTTAATCTTTTCATGGCAAAAATACAACTACTGCTTCAATTGTAAAAGTGATGAGCGGAAAGAGAATTTGTGGAAGAGAAAACTGTATAATACTTGATATGAAGAAGGTGAAAATTAAATGTATACACCAAAAGAATGAAAGAATACCCGGAGAGACTGAAGTAGCACCTTAGACAGTTGAAATTTGAATTTGTAAAGAGAACATGTTTTGAAATATCTTGCATTTGTCAAAATCAGATTGATTTAAAAAAGATCAAGGATTATCATTTCCTTCCCCTCTCCTTTTTGGTTCCTGTCACTGCAATGTTTCTGATGATGAATGGCCTGCTCATAAATCTGTCAGTGTATTAGAAAAAGATCATGTGAACCTTTGGAAAAACTGAAATGCTGCTTCTGGTTACGAGTCAATCAGTGAAAAATGAATGGCCGTCAGTATGCAAGATTGCTCAAAAAACTTTTCCTTGTTGTGAAGTATCACCCTATAGCAATTTTCCAGTTGTATGGTTTGTTACAACATTCTCTTTCTAAATTTTGTCGCTCTATTCAACTGTAAAGAGAACAGTCCGTTACATGTAGATGATTACTAGTGAAATGTCAGTACTCCATAAGACCTATCTTACCATTTGAAAACGGCTCAACATTCTTTGTATCTTAAGGTGTGTGCATTCTCTAACTTTTATATTGTCATTTTATATACAAAAATGATAAAAAATAAAAACAGATGGTGTATATAGATATATGCTGTAGAGCTACAAAAATGTCCTTTTTTAAAGAAAAATACAAATGTAGCTTCTTTGGCTTGGTTTACAGAAATGATTTTAATTATACTTGCATCCAATTTGATGCATGAAAATGGTGTGGAAAATAAATAAGCGATGCACAATGACTATACATTTCAATGTTTTATCGACAATATTGTAAAAAAAAAAACTTTTTAGCACCGATTAGTTTGTTTCATTTCTTTCTCAATTGTAAAATAAACCCCAAAGCAGTTGTTAACAGTCATGCATTTGTTGTTGTGTTTTTATTTGTCTTTGCGGTGCACCAGACTCTGAAATACATTTGCTTTGCGACAGATCAAACACATTTATCCATTTATAATCTTAACGCACTGCAAACTGTTTATTTATTATATATTTATATACTCAAAGTATGCATTGCAAAGGTAAGTGTCCTTGCTCCTGTATGAGCACATACCTTGTGTTCTGCAAAAGGCCTTCTTTTATATAATATATTAAGAGAAAGAGGAAAAGTCAGTGGTGACATACTTTGAACTGATGACTGATCACTTTATACTGCCAATGATTATTATAATGATGAAGATGACGGGGGTGATAAGCCTGGAAGGGTGCCTGTTGTGGCAGGAAACTCATGCTAGGCTTGTGACTGGCCTTCAGAGAGCCCTTTCTGAAAGAATCAGTGTTATATTAATGACGGCGATGTATTTTTTGCCTGTCTTCTTGGAACAAAATCAGAAGGGTGTCTGTTCTGCTTGATAAACACTCCTGACTGGCCACATTGAACCCATTAGTTAACACCGGTTTTCGTTTGACGAAAGAACAAGGAGCTGTGTTTTTCTCTTATTGGCTTAAAAATATATAGTTATTTTTATGGCACTTACATAAAAATCTCCACAGGATAAAGGATCACTTTTGCATTGGTTTATTGGTTAAACCTTTTGATTCCCACAGCAACTGTGTGGTTGTGTCCATACAAAATGTAATTTAGTGCAGAATGCCATTGCCATTATTCTCTTCTAAATGTTTGCCTAGTTAATTGCAGACAGAATGTTAGAAAACGTTTTTTTATTGTCTGTTTGGCCACAGCTTATTTTCACCACTTGCTCTGCTCTGTTTGCCGTTGTACTTTCTTATGTTTCATGTCTGACTTTATTCAACACAACATCCTAAGCGTTTAGCTTTACTGAGAGCTGAAAGTGAATCGTTGTGTACGCTGACCTCTAGATGACCCCCAGCAGGTTGTGGGGTTTTCTTCCTCAGGCAGCCCTGCAGGTAAAGAGTCTGCTTCATGATTTTGATCTCTCATATCGCCCTCATGTCTCAACATTCTGAAAGAGTACTTACAGTGCCAGCCTTTGTACGAATGAAGGGACGCCATGCTGCAGTGTTATGACTTCCATTCCCTGACTCTCACAACATGCCTCGTGTCGGCTGAGTCAGTCACACACACACTCACTCTCTCCCGGCTACATTAGCGCGAGTGTCTTTGTGCAATTACACACCTCCTCGATCTGGCTGCACCTCGCTGTGTTGATACATGGATTCAGTGACAAAGGAAACACAGGCAGAGGGCAGATTAGCCCCGGCTGAAGATGCAGCTTCCACTGAAAAAGGGGCCGCTAGAGTTGGGTTATAAAACAAACAAGGCAGATAAACACGCAACATTTGGAGGAGATAGTGTTCCCTGCACACCAGAAATAAAAAAACACCTTGTAGGTTTAATACCCCACAGCTAAACCTGTAATTTTGCTGTGCCGTCAGATAGCTGCTGAGCCGATAGAGACTCTTCCCTGCTTTGTTAGAGATCAGTGCACTGTTTCCTGTGCGTATTCTATGTAAATTACATGCGATAATCGCCACGCACGGCACAATGCTGGTTCCCGTGGTGCAAACGGAAACCGAGGGTAGATAAACGCAGGCTGGGCAGATTTGCATAGCCTTTGTGTTTTGGGCGCCGCTGAACGTGAGCCCTGAGGATTGGTAGGGATTTCCTCAAGGTTTTGTATAAGTAAATGCCTGCTTCCTCTCAGGGCTGGGACCATTATGTACAGCAGACAGGGGTGGGTGTAGACAGAGGGCACAAACGGAATAACAAAATTACCTGGGCTGGTGGGAACACGGGGAGGGAGTATTAACCTGCATAACTCGTCTGCCTCTGATGAGATAGAACAGGGATACATTGGTGTTCGCATTGCAGACGTAACATCAAGTATACTGTGTCATGCGTTAGAGACAATGATAGAGAGGTGTCACTCTATGGTTAGGAGATCACAGAGAAGTTAAATAAGGGAAGCAATGCGGTGCTTTTGATGTTTCCTCAGAAGTTCAGCTAAAGCTCCGAGGTGTGTCATTACCTCCGATATATGTACGCTCACTGGGAACACACCTGTGGTTTCCTGACAAGTCTTTTGTTTGGCTTCATAGGTTTGTGGTGCTTGTTCCTGGTTTGTATAGCAGCATGAAGATCATTGTCAGCCATAAACAAAGACAAAGCGCCTGCTGAGGATCACGGCGCGTATGTCTGCCTTCTATAAAACCTCCAACTTTGCACACAACTCCGACGTATTGGTTTAATACCCTTCTAAAATATCTCAAAACCAAACAAACAATGTCTTGACAGAGAATCGACAAACAAAGCGACGACGACTGAGAGCCTTTGCACTGGATCAGGGACTAAAGTCGCAGGAATCTGTTTGGATCCTGATAAAGCGCCTCATTGTGGCAATTGCATTCGGGGAAGAAGTTATCAGTATTCACGTTTTGCACAAGATTCCTGCCTCGGCCTATTTTTATGTTGATTTGAGTCAGTTTGTGGACTTGATTCAATTATGTTGAGTACTATAGAATGTGCGGGATCTGTGACAGTTCTACTTTCCATACGTGCACAAACCAAGTTGTTGTGTTTAGTACAGTAATAAAAGGTGTTGTTTCTGTCACACTCAAAAGGCGGGTATGAAATACTGAAACTTCTGATTTATTCTTATTTTCTTATAACACCAGAACTATGTTTTGTAACTAAAGGCCTTTGCACACCAAGTCGTCAAAAATGTCTCTCAATATATTGTACAAAGGTGTTGACACGTGAGGTCATTTTTAGTATATACTATATATATATATATATATATACACAAAAAATTACCTCACGTGTCAACACCTTTGTTCGTCATTTAAGTCTTACATTTCCTGTGATTCTTTCGCATCCGTTTAACTCATTAAGTGTGTGTGTGTTTGTCCTTACCTTAGACATACTGGCAGCTGGAAACCATTGTGAAAGGCTTTATCCACAGATAAAACATAACATGTTCTAGACGCCACTTCACATTGCAGAATTCTGAAACAAATACAAAAAGTACACAAATCAGCCCCATTCCCCAGTGTACAAGATGTTTGTGCAAAAGGATGTTTTAATTAGATAAAGGATTTTAAAAAACACATATCAAAAACATGGGCTTGGTTTTAAAAAGCCTGAACACTTTTTTTAGGAATTTATGAATATTGAGCAAGACATTAGCTTTAACGGTTACCTGATCAGGCATACTAAAGACAGCACATATTTCATTGATGAAAAATATATCGAATTTAATAACGTGATCAATGTATGGGTCTTATTTGGATTCAGATGCTTTGGAAAATCTTTTTAGGTTTTACAAGATGGAATTTTTAAAATGAGGATTCTAATCCTACATTCCACGCGCTACACTACTCAGTGTAACTGAGAGTGCAGCTCTCCAGCTGGTGTCAGCTGCAGTGGATTTGTATTTTTTTGATGGACATGCGGCAGTCTTTCATCAAGGTGGGTTCATTTTGCGGTGGGAGGGTGTATGTGACAGAGTTGTCTTTGGAGAATGATGGTGTTTGACAGCGGCAGGCTAACGGATGTATGAGATCATCTCAGTCTTCCAAGCCTTTAGTTATGATGTGGTGGTGGATGAGAACTGCAGGTGTGTGTGTCGCCAGGCCCCTTCATCCATCACACGCCCGGACAAAACACAAAGAATACTGGAGATGAAATCCTCCATCTTGGTCGGATGAGGGATGTGGTTTAACAAAACAAGATGCGATACCTATCCATTCTCTCCTTACAATGCACTATAATAATTTTTCTTTTATCCTTTCTTTCTGAGCAGTTGTTTGTTCTTCTTTTTTTACTTGCATTTAGACAAATACTAAGTCATATACTGTTGAGATAAATACTTAATCTCTTAGATTCCGACATGATGAGCACTTTAAATATATATGCTACACGCCTTCTGTACACACCTCTCCCTTTGTATAATCCATCTCTATTTGCCTCATCACCTGGGGACACGTCTATAGCTACAATAACAATCCACATATGAAAGATTAATGGCATATTTCCCATTATCCTGCTCGTATATGTATGATTCAGTCATTGACCTCCCAGTGGTTTTCTCAATGTGAGAATGTCCCTGTCATTTCCTATTTGGAATCAAAGAGGTCAACATAGAAAATGTCTCAAAACCAATTTGTGTTTCAAAAAGACCCTTGAGAAATAGTGGCTTGTGTTGCGTTTGATATGCACAAAGACACTTATCCCTTATCTATCTTTTCAGAGAGAAAGAGAAGGAGATAGAGGGTGAAGTGCTCCAGGAATCAGTGCTGCCTCCATGAGATATGATGCTGCTTGATTTTGATCATTGACATTTGCTTTTTCATGCATCCCGAAAAACAAGGCCTCCCTTCCATTAAGGAATTATTCAAATGACCTTCAACAGTGCATGTTTTCCTACAGTTTTGTTGTGGGAATATGAGAACACATACTGACATCTCAATTACTTATGCAAGGCTCAGAGTAGGCCCAGTGGATGCAATCACCGTGTGTGCAATCCTCAGTCACTCCGAATCACAGAGGCTCCCGGACAGACACACATAATTCAGACAAGTCAGACAGGATTTGCATACAAAGACTAAAAACAAAAAAAAAACAGGGCATAAATAAAAAATGTACCATCTTGTGCGGAGAGAGAAGGTAGAGATTTGTGAGGAAGGGGGAAGGGGAGGGACCGGTACATTGTTTTTATAAAGGTCTTACATGTCATGTTGTGTATGTTAAAAGGGTTAGAGCGATATACACAACTGATACTGGCCTTTGGCATCTGGTTTAATGTTTCTGAATGAAACAAATGTAGTTGTATTGATAGCAATGCATTATTATTTGCATTATTATCATTGATGAATACAAACGTTATTTAAAAATGCCTTTCTTACTAATTTGAAAATGTTACATTTGAACAAATTGACATTTTGGAGGTAAAAAAACTCAATTGTTTTAAGCACCAAAATCAAAAAATGTAATATATGACAGATACCGGTAATTAATAGTGATATACTTTCAAAATATCATATTAGACAAACGCTTTTATCTAAAGGGTCTCAACCACCACACTCTCACACTGGACCAGACACTGTTGTCCATCTTTATTTCCGTAAAAAACTGTTTTTTTCCCTCCCTTCCGCCCTTCTGGAGGTGACACTCTTTCTCATCGTCGTGTGATGGGGGTGGTGGTGGTAGAGGAGTGGGTGAAGGGTTAGAGAGGGTTGGGGTGGTTGAGGGCAGGCGTTGAGGTGGGGTGGGGTACATCAGCGGCTAACCCGGCATCACGTCATTAGCGTTGTGCGGCGGAGATGCAGGGGCACCCTGACACATGTCACGGACAGCCAGCCGAGAGCCCACGTATGAAGCTGACACGCTGCGCATAATTTATCCTGTGACACGATCTGCATGCCGAGTTGTTGATCTGTTGTGTTTGGTTTGGACATGGGCGCTCTGGCAGGGAAGACAGAGGGGGGGAGTTATTATGCAGGTGGGGGTGGCGGGGGTGAGGGCGCAGAGGTGGCAGTGTGTTTTTGAGGGGCTGTGGAACATCTTGGGGTAGCGCACACTGAAAGGGGCGACACATTTGTCATGTCCACTGAGAAGCAACATATAGCCTACATAAACATTCAAAATCACTAATATACACACACACACCCACACAACACACATTCACACTTTGGTTGATGTGCATGTTCAGTCACAGTGAAATCACAGCCATAATCTCGTCCCTTAAGACATCTGTTCATGAGTGAAAATGACTAACGTTGTTGACATGACCCTCTGTCATTCCATCGTTGCGACTGTTCTCCGAGCTTCAGCTGCAGCGTGGTGTTGAAGCTCCGCTGACACCGCTTCACGTGATTTTTGCTTCAGTGAGTAACGCGTTAATTAGATATGTTGCTGATGTGTTTGTGTGTGAGTTGGTTGTATATCAGTTAAAAGGTGTGGCTATAAAAACAATGTCAACATTTTGGTGTTTTTTACTGGAATTGCTAAATGCACGTGTGTTGATGTATTACAAATGAGCAAATATTCACATCAATATTGTAATATCAATTAGCTTTCAGTGCTATTTGTGATTTGCTGTGTGTCTTTGGGATGTACTCATCACGCATCAACTCCTTCTGCCCGCCCTTCCTTGGCTCGTTTACATGAATTATGCATATGACCAGTCTTGTTAGAGGAGCCCCTCCCTCATCACGCTCCTAATCCCTGCTGTTGCCGCAGTAACCAAAATTAGACATGACTGTGAGGTACAGTATGGACCCTCGGGGCCTTTTTCTGGACAGGGCTCATCCGGATGAGGATTCGGAGGTCCTATAGGTCTGTAGGTCACCTGTCCACTGGTATTACTCTACTGATGCTGGTGCCTGATGGGAAATATTCATTTTAGCTCCAGTCTGTTGCGATGAAGCCTAAAGTCGGTCAGACATTGTACAGATCTGGCCGGATCAGTTACCCTTTCATGTGCAGTTTGATGGGGGTCACAACGCCTGAATAATCCCCTGAACCATCAACAATTGGCTCTTGAACAATCAGAGGGATCTCTGGTATGACTGACATTTAGGCCAAGCTTAGGCCACTTAATTTAGTGTTGAAGGTTAGGTATGTAATGTTTATTAGGAATTGTCAAGAAGTCTTCACTAACAAACATATTTTTATATTGACGAGTTTAACGTGATTGTTATTAAAGTGGTTAATCTAAACGTGATTAACAGGTATTTATAGTAATAATAATAATAATAATAGATTTAATTTGTTAGCGCTTTTACAGGTGCTCAAAGACGCTTTACAGATAATATTGAAGATAAAAGAAAAGAGAAGAAAGGAACAACAAATAAATAAAGTTAAAGTCAAATAATACAAAAACAATCACACATTATAAGCCAGATTGAAGAGGTGAGTTTTTGTGAGTTTTTTGAAGGTGGTGAGGTCGGTGCAGTCTCTGATGGGTTGTACCTGAATGTGTTGGGCCTCTCCATCAGCCAACGCTAAGAAACAACAATATACCAAATATATTGTATTTATTTCACACAATTGACATCTGATGAATCCCATTCCGAACATTGAAGAATATATTCTTAAAATTGAATATTTTGTATTCACCAATGACAATTGCAAGGCTGGGACCTTCACTTCCATTGAAATCAGAATTTATGGAATTTAGAAAATAAGCTGTAGGTTTTCAAACTACATACTGGGTAATTGTTCTCTGTGTGCGATTGTGTTGATACAGATGATCTTACCTCCTGGGTGATAATGGTGGTTCCTTCCCAACCACAACTGTAGTCAATATCTATCTCTTAATATAACTTTAAGATCATATGTGCGGCCAAAACAATTATTCTAATGATGTGTGGGGGAAAATGTGCAGTGGAAGCTCTTTTATGGGGAGTTTTAGTGTTCAGTAAAGCTCTAAACGCTGTTTCTAAGACTTATATAAAATGATTATTTCCCAAAGGATTTGGCCCTCGGGGGCATGTATTGTCCATCCATTGAACTACATAGTGTTTGTTTGGAAGTGGTATCCCTGCATTACCCCCAACAAGCTCAATCACTGCTCCCTTGTGACCCTCCATTACCATTATTGTTTTTTGTAGTCGCAGGTTACTGACAGGGGTTCTTGGACTTTTTGTTGCTGGGATAAATAACTGACATGTGGGCTTTGTGTGGCATGAATGCTGTGATCTTTAATTCTGATTCCAATAAAGTTTTGGGCAAAATGTCTAAATTCACAATGGAAATGAATCAGTTGAAATAGCAGAAGGTGTGTTTCAACATAATAGGTGCTGGGGTAATACCCTATGAAATGTACTGGATTTGTGGAAAGTCCTTACTTTGAGAACTTCTGATCACTGTATTAAGAAACAAAAGTAAAATGAAGGAAAAACTAAGCAGACTGCCATTGTAGGCAGCTTGCATGTAATTGTCCCGTTGTTATTTCGAGCCTGTTAATTTCACAGCACCATTTGGAGTTGTCCATCTGTTTATCAAAGGTTAACTGCCTCCACACTTATGAAGCATGCGTTTCTCACAGTCCTCAGAGTTTAGAACATGCAGCGGATTGTTTCTGACGCAACTGAAAAAGTTTGTTTTCGCCTCGGATAAAAAAACTAAATGACAGATTTTGTCACAGTATGTCTGGAATAAATAACCGAGAAAGAAAAATGTAAACTCAGCCTGAACTTGAAAACAAATGAAAGCAGAGGAATGAACAGTAGCAAATGTAAAAAAAAACATGAATAAAAGTTAATATTAAAAGGATTGACAGATCAGAATCAATTGCTTGGAAGGGGCTGCAGATGAGTGAAAAGCTTTGGTGAATGTGGAGAGTACAGACTGCTAATGGCCATGCATCACCGTAGTCGTAAGGAAGGTACAGTAGCTGCAGTTCCTGGGTGTAGATTTAATGGACAGCCTGTCACTTCCTTGTCACTTCACCAAAATAATTTTACTTCCCCCATGATATGTGTGTATGTGCAGTTTGTGTATTTCCAACAGCCGTAACGAGGGGTTACGTATGGTAACCCTTGTTATATAAGCACAGGCGGAGCCCTCTACTGGACTCTATGGGTACTACCCCTTGATCATATCATGCAAGCATTCATCCACTGAGACTTCTATAAACATAGCCGGCCCCGGGGCGGGCCTACCTGAATGTGCGCGCATCTCACCGCATAAAAGGAGGCCTCCTGACTGTCATACTACACCTCTCTTCAGCGTAGAACCGACAGGACCCCGAGTAGAGTGCTCCACCTGTGCTTGTATGACAAGGGTTACCATACGTAACCCCTCGTTATATCTCACAGGCTCCGCCCTCTACTGGACTCTATGGGTACAGTGGGCGGAGCCCCGATGTATACACGCGCTGTCGTCCAACAACACCGTTCCACCCCACTGCCCCTGACCGGCTTTCTGGTTAGCAGCCGCTACACCGCCCCCTCCTCTACCTCGGTTGTGACCGTGGAGAAGTCTGGGCTGCGGCTGACAGAGCACACTCCGACATGCTTACCTCGCGAAAAGTGTACTCGGAAAACCGTGCTGAGGGCTCCCCCCGCCCATAGGCAGACGGAGAGAGTCCCCAGCCCCGTATTGTTACGAACTCAGACACTTAGGATGTAGGCCCCAATTGCACGACCCGGGAGACAGAGGTAAAGTATTGGTAAGATACTTTATTTTTCCAAAATACAGCAAGATGAACAAANATGCAGTAACAACACTGGAAGACATTTACAGTATATCCAGCCGTTTGCTAGTTGTTGAAGGAGTGGGTGAGGTTGCGGGTGGGGGGGGTCTGGGGGGGGGCTCCACACTGACAGACTGAGTGTTCTTCATGGAGTACAGCAGGGTTTAACATGCTGGGGGATCAATACGGTGAACCAGCACCGATCGATTGCAATTCATCTGGCTTTTCTTATTTCTTTTTTCAAATTTCATTCTCACCCACTCACACGGCGCGCTGGGCCTCTCCTGCGAGGCAATACATAAATAAACATTCACACATTATGCATACACATAAACCCAACAACACTTACACACACCTGAGTGGCTGGAACGATTGCACCCTATGTGCAAACGCCGGGTTCAATAAACCTGTATGGAATTTATTTATTTTTATTGAGCATATCAGCCCATCCTGGTCTTCTCTCTGCATAACAAGGCCTGTATAATTAAACCATAAATTTCAGCGCGCTCCTTTAATTACCACAGACAATGTCAGGAGGCAGCAGAGTAAACAAATGGCTTTGAAGTGAGCAAGAAGAAAAAAAAACGCTTCGACACAGCAGTGGAGAAGCTGTTCATTTTGGTTGGGGATGTTGTTGCACTTGAAAAGGATGAAATGTTCAAAAGAGTGTACGTGCACGGGAGTACAGTGTGCTTTTCTCCCCCTCCTGTCTTTTCCAAGAATGCTTTTGAGGGATGCAGCAGAGTGAATGGAGGAGAGCAGAGTGTATCGCTGCGAGCATGACGATGTGCCAATGTGTATATTTGGATTGCGACGACTAATAAAGTTAGGAAGTGTTTGCATTTGTTTTTCCTGAACACACATAATCTAAATTATTGGAAGTTTGTGTCCCTCTTGACCGTGCCCGGAGACATCTGTGTGTCCTATACAGTATATATGTTTGTGTGTGTACTTTAGGTCAATGTCAACACGCAGACCTGCTTCCCAGCAGCTTAGCTAATTACACAAGAGCCCCGAAGGCCACTTAGAACAGGTTAGCTAATTAACAAACAGGCTGATTGCAGATTAATTGAGAGGTGTTCCTAATCTTCACCCCTAAACGCAATGACAAACGCTAACTGGCGCTAATTAGCCCGGTATGGAGAGCCGAAATTGGAGGTTGTATTTACAGTTACCGTCGCTCATATGGACGTGTGGCTTATATCCAGCTGCCTTTTTTTTAATGGATCTGCCAAGCCAATAAAACTTCTGTGAAACTACTTGGATGCAAACACGAGAAAGAGACTCTTTCATCAGCCGCCTTTTTAAGCTGTTCGCAATCCAAAACATTGCATTCTTTAATTAGTTTGTGAATAAGCTCTTTGGTTTTATTCAATTTTGTATTAATATCATCAAGTTTGGCAGGAAACAGAAGTGAATAATTGTGTTTATTGGTGGTAATTTGATCTATTTAGATCTAACTATGATATTTGTTTACTTTTGCATTACTCATGTCAACATAAAAATGATAATTTTTTCTTGTACAAGACAAACTGGTGATGATAGTGTCCTGCACTTTCTTTAGATGTTAGTATGTTCCCTTAACGGAGTGTTAAGACTATAATGTTTGCAGTTGACCTTTCTGTGTGTGTGCGTGTGTGTGTGTTTGTGGGATTTGTCAAGTCTGCTCAGACATGAATGGCGTGCGTAGATCATGAAACCCGAGAAGTCTTCAACACAATGGGTCATGATGGATTACAAACGGTAAAATGAGGAAAAGAAGGCCCCTCAGCGGGGATCTGAACCAGCACCCATCTGTGTGACCATCACCTGCCAATAGAAAATATCCCCCCCCCACCCCTTTCTCCACACCCTCAGACTTCCAATTTTCACAGCTACTAAAAGTACTCCCCAAGGCCCGACTTCTCCCAACTTCCATCTGCGCCAATGCATTTATCATACCGCTCCTCTTGTCTATCACACACACCTGTGCCTTTTAAGCTGCCCACCCCCTCAAAACACACACACTCTCAAATTCCACCTGGCCTTATGCAACCTTTGACCCCACCCTTTCCCCCCTCCCCTCTTATAATCCTTCCCTCCATCCTTCGCTGCCTTCTGTCTTCAACGCCACCTGCGCTTTTAAAATCCCAACATCAGGATGGACCACTTTACCTGAACACACAATGCCAGTGAATACACACAAGCATCACCTAAATCCCAAGGAACACACACGGGTATGTACACACACATGCACTGTCCCTGACAACATGACAACAGCCAGCGGCAGCTGCTTCCATCGCCTAGCAACGGCCAGCCTGATAGATGACCCAACGATGGATAATTACCGTAAATCAGCGCGGCTCACACGCTAAAGGAGAGTAGGGAGTGAAAGGGATCAGAAATGGAGGGCTGAGGCTGGTCATGTGTGCGCTGATTCACCTTGATGAGCTCAAACGCATCTGCTTTTAAAAAGGCACAAAAAACGAGGAAGAAAAGCACAATGCACAATTCATACACTCCGGTACACAACTTAAACCAGCGCAAATGCATGAACATCTGCATATGTACACAAATGTTATTGTGCAGTTTGTCGTGTCCTCATACTGGCAGCTTTGGGGCTGTAATGTGAAACCGCAGGCCCCGCCTCCCTACAGAGGCGCTTGTCTGTCACAGATACATCCCTTTTTTGCGAAGAGGCGCCAATCAAAGGCCAAACAGGGCTGAAGGGCACTTTTGTGTGTACTGAAAACATTACGGTATTGATTGTTTTGGTCAGTGATCTACACCTGAAAGTGCCCCTCAATGACTTTATTTTCTTACCTTTATTCTATGATGAAAGTCTTTCAAAGCACATTAAGGGCTCATCCGATTCACACAAAGTCTGTATTATGTATTCTACATTAAGCAAACATGACAAACTACCTCCAGAAGTTTTACATAATTGCACTCCGGACGAAGTTTACTCCCAAATTATCATCAGATCTTCGATATGCACACGCAGCTGCTCCATTTACTTCCCCTTCATTTTCTGCTCTCCCAGACATACAATCTGTCCCTTTCTTTCCCTTCTTTCTTTCCTCCCTCCCTCTTTGCCTTCTTCCCTCCCTGTGCGAGTCCTGGCTGCAGCAGACATTTGATCTGGCTGCCTTGTGATAGATTGACAGGTAATGAGGAGGTTGAAGGGGCGTTGGAGACAGGAGCAGGTGTTCAGCACAGTCTTTTTGGCCAGCGCTAAGCTGCCATGTCCTTCACTGCTGCACTCCGCTTCCTCCCTCTCTCCCTCACTCATTCTTTCCCTCCTTCTCTCCCTTCCTTCCTTCTTTCCACCATCCCCCCCTCTTCTCTTTCCTGAGAGAAGAGGACTATGCAATCCATCACGCGGTGACACTGTCGGACATGGACTGTCTTTATATGGGGAAAAACGCACGGGCTGTGGAAATAAATAGAGGAACGAACATCGGGTCCCATGCTGGCAGCGGCAAACTAGGACTTGGACTGATCAGTCAAACTGAGTCACGGAGAGACTGATTTGGGGCATCCTTTGTGGAAGAGACAATATGGGTGTTTAAGAAGCTGATACTACCACTGACATGACTCCCATAAGTTTTCATTTAGATTTATTACACTACTTAGTTGAATACTCGATTCTGATTGGTCAATCTGGATATTTCAGAGGTTGGTAATACTGATTGATGGCTAAACTGTCCCCAGAAAGCAAAATCAACAAACGATGACAGACAGGAAGTAAACACATTAAAGGGAACACGGTATTAGCTCTGGAAGCGTTTGAAGACCAGTTAATTGTAAAGAAAAGATAAAAAAAGACTTGGACAGTTAGAGAAAACTGTTACGTTGTTTTCGCAGGTCAAGCAGTTGGTACACCGTTTAACAGACTATTTGTTCCTTAATGGAAGCAATACAATCATTTTTAAGACAATTAAATCATTTTTAATCTATATTGTGAGTCAAGTCATTGGATTATTTAGCATGTGGGCATGTAATAAGTGGGTGCACATTATCTCTTATATGTATCCCCCAAAATATAAAGCTAGAAAAGCCTTTGTAACCACATTTAAACCACTTCCAAATCCAAACTAATAACATTCCTTTAGATTCAGCAGCTCGGCAAGGTAGGTAATGCTGGTTTGATTGCAGGATTTACACACTTTAGTCAGTGAGTAAATCCTCCCACACCTCAAGCGCCTGAAATAAAAACATTGCTAACAGAGTCACCGCTGCAGTCAGGGAGAAGTGGTAACTACCGTACAAACCAATACTAGGAAACACAGTATGTATCGCTCTGACACTATCTGAGTCACTCTACACTGTGACCTGCTTCAATCCTGCTGACATAGCGAAGCAGCGCTGTGCATCATACCTCACAAACAAAGGAGGTAAGAGCGGAGAGGAGGAGGAAGAGTGGGAAGAAGAAGCAGAATTTGGAGGATGTGGAGAAGTAAGGAAGAGTTGAATCAAAATGCTGCGAGTTGATATAACTGTTTTTAGAATGTACAGTAAAAGTTACTCGCTTGGGTTCAAGGTGAGGTCAAATTTGCTGCATTTAGGCGTTGTTTTGGTTGCAATGAAAATGTACTTTATTGTCCGGAATTCTTTTCAGGACACATCTTTGTTGTGAGGTTCAACTCATATTTAAAAGGAATATTTCAGCCAATTATCAAACATACAAATGTAGGTGTTAGAGTTTACCCAAGCTATTCATCACATTTTGTTCTGATTTCTTTCTACCAAACTACACCCACCAACAAGTAAGCAAGAGCCGTTGCTCCATGATTAGAGGAACACATTCTTGTTGCGCTTGGCGGGTGTAGTTTGCTAGAAAGGAAAGAGTTCCTACATGCAACTGCTCACAACAAGGTCTGTTGATTACCATATGTAGCAGTTCATGATTTCTGGAAAGACACGTTGCTTTTGATATTTTCAAATTCATTTTTTTAGCTTCACAAGTTGAGTGCCAGCTTGTTCCATTCATTTTAGAAAAGGAAGACATCTCTACTGACGACATCCCAAACGATCAACAACTCACACCAAACTAATCTACATTTAAATAACGCCAAACAGGCAAGAATATCCTTTGAAACTATTATTCATGGTAGGTTTAACACAAAATGACTAGAGCTGGCCAAAGTTGGCTTAGTGATATACAATTCAAACTGACACCCAACTTTTTTCTTGTTTGAATTTCTGTGCGACATATGGCACATGAGGCCTGAGGTGGTAACCAACGGCTCTCCTGAAGCCTTAACTGCACTGAAGGTGGAGCTTGCACTGTCGTCATAGGAGAATGAAACAAGGCTTGAGCCTGTAAATCCACCCCTCCAGTTTATTACCCAACATTAAAGGACATGTCACCCTCCTAAATCAGAGAGCCGAGGGGAGACAGCGGGGCTAAAACAGGGAGCATCTGCATGTTCCCTCAAACATTCCTGAGAGGTGAGCAAAGCGCTCAGCCACCTACCGCCGTCAAAATCAGAGTTTAAAACAATTTGAGATGACTATGCATTATGGATGCAATAACGGACCTTTCTGTTTCAAAATTAGGGTTCCAAAACAACCAGAAATTCAGGTGTGCTTTTATATCGGTTTCGTTTTTATCAGAATTTCCTCCAAATGGATTCAAACAGCTGGCACATGGTCAGACGCCTGCCCAGCTTTCCTTTCTTATTCACAGCTGGATAAACAGCTTCACCTGGACAGTCATACAGACAGTTTAATTATTTCAACTAAAGCCAGATAAGAGTGTGTAGAATTAAAGAGGAAGCCACCGAGCTTAAAATTAGCCTTTCCCAATTGTCACCCTACTCAAAGAGAACCTGTTTTCTGAAGGAAAAAAAACCGTCATTGACGTGCAATCACATTCAAACACACTCGCCTGTCAGTTTATAACTCTCCTACTCACACACACGGCGACAAACTTGCGCTCGCACACACAGACCAAAACGGTGTCCAACACACAAACAGACACCCACACACGCACACTTTTTAAGCCCTCGCCTGGCATCAGCTGTCACACAACCTGTCTCTGAGAACTAAGCGGAGACAGACACTGTCAACTTAGAGTGCCTCAAATGCCCACATCCAGTAAGGCAGAGGAGAAATCAAGCCTGTCTCCCAGTATAATTTGCGCTAATCCTTCATGGGAGATAGTAAAGTCTATGGCATATCTGCCTAATAGCATCAGTCAGCGGCAGGTTCTAATCTCATATTTAGACCCATTTCCATCACGGGCTCACGACAAAAGCACCAGCACAAAGTGTGATTACCTTCTTATTTTTTTACATTTCTGCATGACTTGACTCCTGATAATGGCGGTGGTGACGGTGGGTGGGGGTTTATAAAACACGAGAAAAAAAAAAACTTTGAGGTTCTTTTCTTGGAGGAAGAAGAAAGTCATTTCAGGCAAAGACAGGTAGGAAGAGAAAAAAAAACAGGGAGTAAAGTGAGTGTATTGGGAGGGAAAAAGTGGAGGTAAAGAGAGTGAAAACCATTCAGTCAGCACACACTCACTTCACATTCACATTTACAAATCCTCACACACACACTCTTACACACTCTGCTTTTCAAAGCGTTTACAACCTGTGGTGTTTGTCCTGCTCTGCTGGCTGCTTTACCACGTGCATTTGAATGCAGACTGGAGTGCATCCCTCTCTTTCAGACAGCGCCATAAAAGAAGACACACACAATGAGGGTTCTTTTCAGCCGAGTGGGGCTGCCTGGGGGTAGGGAAGCACCTCGGAAAAACCGCCATGGCACTTCAACTCTCGGGGCACACAATGAGGTGCTGGGCCTTGATGAATAATAATAAGAGATTATTCATAAAGATGACAAACAGAACAGAAACAAGCTATACAACGTGTATGGGGATGAAAAGTCCTTTGGGTGTTTCTCCACAGAGTGTGTGTTGTCTGAGTGTGTGTCGGAGAGTGACCTGGCAAAAGCAAGGAGACAAAAAGAATGGGTCCTAATGAAGCCGTAAATCAGAGTCCGATGAGAACGGGCTCTGAAGCAGGATCACATCACTGGAGATCAATGCAGACAGCTCCAAACACACACACACACACACACACACACACACACACACACACACACACACACACACACACACACACACACACACACGAATACATTCCCAAGTGACGCCGCCTTATGAAGGTATAAAGCAAACACATGAGCGTACATGCATTCATTCCACACAAAGTGACACACACTCTCATCTACAATCTATTAAAGCCCCCCCCCCAAATCAGAACCCACCCATGGGCTCAGGAGTCCCACCTCCTTGTTCAATCCCGCTCGTCTGAATAATATCGGCCGTGATGAATGGCGCCATAACTCTGATATCCACAATCAATCTCTGCTTTAAAGACACATCCATCTTCGTCGACTAGTCGACTAGTCGTTACGTCATAATAAAGACACACAAAGAGAGGTTTACAACTGTATTTTCTAATGGAACTCATACAGTAACATTAAACACTGCATTTTAATTTGTGTTACATGGCTGAGTAAATAACAAACACTGGACTCACCAAAATCGACAGCAAAAAACTCTTGTTTACATAAATGCCACGTAAATCCAGTGCGCAACAGCGCATTGCGCAACACTTTATTCGCTGTCCTCCACGATAACGTCCACCTTTCCATATTTTTGGTTTGAACACCAACACATCGACATGTGAGGGAAGGAGGCTTGACCGCTTTCGGGTGACAGTGTTGCCTGCCAGGGAAAAAACCCTCTCACTCGGGGTGCTTGTGGGTGGAATAGCCAGGTAGCTCCTCGAAAGCGGGGGAAGCGGTGCACGTTTTCTGCCCACCACTCCAGTGGATTATCCATTGTGGGGATATGCGGTGTCCGCTGGCAGTAATCCCGTAGCTCATCATCCGCATCACTGTTGACCCGTGTTTTCTTGCTGTCGTTTGCCTCTGTACAGTGCTGACGCCGGTCCGTTGCTCACTGGTGCTAGCATTACTGCTAGTGCTAGCTGTCGGCAGCGGGTGTTTCATCTTTAGATGGTTGCGCATAGCAGATGCATTTGTATTGTACTTCAGTACAGCTGTCCACAACTGACACTTCACTGTGGAGTTGGTTACATCTTCGTTGAAGTACTGCCATACATAAGAATGTCGGACGTGTTTTGTAGCATTTTGCAGCACCTCGTTTACCTCCATTTTTTTCACGACTAGTCGACTAGGGCCTACAGCGCCGACTAGTGGTAAAGGTAGTCGACTAGTCGATTAGTTGGTGAAACCCCTACTATACGCCATACATTCATAATGTCAGCGGGAGGGAGGGGGGAGCATCGCTACGTAAAAGCATTAGTGCGAGGGAGAGCTGTCATCTTCCCTTTACAAGCTTCAAACATGTATTTATCAAGAGATTTTGGCAATAAAAGTTTCATATTCTGAAAAACATTCCCTGGAAACCTCCAAAACTCTTACAAGGAAAGAGGATCTCTGCACACGCTTTTTTTTATATCAGCTTTGTGTTTCAATGGTTTTGTCCTAACCTTGGAGAGCCGTATGTTTACTGCCACCCTAAAAGGACCTCAAACATTTAAAAAAATGTTAATAAAGAATTTATTGAAAAGTTAGTTGGCTGATTGTTTTATATTGGCTCAGGCAGGTTATATGGGATGCCCAGTCTACTATATATGATATGGATCACTCATTTTACAATATTAAACTTTGTTTTCTTATCTTTAATTTTTCATCCTCATGTAGAATGCTATTACGAAACACACATTTGGTTGTTTATAGCATAAAGAACATCTGATTTAATGTGAGGTAGGGAAATAATCATTTGAGTATAAGTATGTGCATATAAATATGTAATTTACAACAGCTGTACGCTGCTTGAAAAGCTTGAAAATGCACCTTGAAAATGCTTGAAAAGTGCTTGAATTTAACTCTGGAAAAGGTGTAAGAACCCTGAAGATTAAACTTCATTAAACCCCCTATGGTGAAATTCAGTTTTCCACTCTGTTTTATACACGGAGTACAAATACACACATGCTGTTTTTTTTAATACACACACATTACAAATACACACAGGTATATAGGTGCACACATGCATCTGGAGAGGAGCACCGAGTGAAGAGGCAGCCAGTCGGTCCAGCGCCAGGTAGCAGTTGGGGTTTTGCAGTTGCTTAGGAGGTGAACTGGCACCTCTCCAGCTATCAGTCCACGCTCGTTTTTTGTTGTCCGATCGGGACGTGAACAAGCGAGCCTTGGGTTCCAAGGCCAAGTCCCTCCAGACTGAGCCACTCTTTGATTCACGGGTAAAACACCAGGGGCACACTTTCCCACAAAGCAATGCAGTCCCACAAAATGATTGGGCTCACTGCTACATTTATTACGTTGTGAACATATGAAAATTCCTGAAGTATGTTACTTCTCTAACTCATTGTAAAGCACCTTCACTGTACTGCAATGATAGCTTTAATAAGTACTTAGTTCCCAGTAAAGGCATGAATCACTGAAGAGTCCCTCAAAATCAGAATAACTCATTCTGAGTTTATGAATTGCTCTCCTCTTTGCACTGGGAGGTTCAGAGTCCTGAGAATGATGTCTGTGATTTTAGTTGATGTTTGATTTGTTCTTCAGGTGAAGGGTGGGCTGTCAGGTTTGTATGATGGAGCAGAGGTGGTGCTGGGACCAGACTCAGGGCTGCAGGCTCCTGGCCCCGAGCAGCAGTTCATCAACCAGAAGATGAGGCCAGGGTCTGGTGTGCTGTCAGTCCAGGTGCTGCCAGATGGACCAACACGTGTCCTACAGGTCAGGATGTTTTATTTTGGCTAATCCCTTGGTCAATCACAAGTTATTCATAAATTCAACTAGCTGACCTTTTTCCTCCACTCTTGTGTTGATTATTTAAGGGCCAATAGCCGCTTTCACACCAAGTACTTTGCCGTACTTAGTGCCGGCACTAAGTTGGGGACTGGCTTCTACTGAAGCCTTCCGAGTAAATCGCCATAAGTTATTCTCTCTCCGTTGGCGCGTGGGGCTAATGCTAATGCTAATAATGCTAATGCCAGCAAATACAATGGCGGCTTCAAAAACCTTTTCAGAGTTTTACGGGGCGTGGTTTGTAATTCGCCCAGCCAATCGAAATTGGTACTTTTTTTGGTACCACCTCTACAAAGAAACCAAAATCTGAATCATAACTGCTCTATACAAAGTATTGTCCTCAAATAAACATTCAACTAAATACATAAAAGGGAAATGGGAAACAGAATTGAACACAACCATTTCAGATGATGATTGGCAAAACATGTGGAAGATACATCGATCATCCACCAATTCACGGATATGGAGGGAATACAGATTTTTTATCACACCTAAGATTCAGAGTAAATACTTAAATACAAATCGTCTGTGCTGGAGGGAATGTGGAGGATCAGAGGCCAACCATTGACACATATTTTGGAAATGCCAAAACATACTTAAGTTCTGAGAATCGGTACACAAGGTTTTGCAAAAGATACTGAGATATGAGGTTCCTATGGACTACATCAGGGGTACTCAAATACAAATCTTAAAGGTCCAACATTTTCTTTTCAATAAGACAAAGGTCCGTTTATTACGGTCATTCACACGAGGTTGCAAAAACAAAAATAATCTGTATGCAGCAGTTTTCATTGTTATTGTGTCTGTGCTTGATCCCTCAGGGTCGCAGTGCAGCTGCAGTTATGAATAAAGGCAGCTGCACCCTCTTTCATTCAGCATTACCATTATTGCTTTATAAATGTCTTGCCCCCTTGTGTGTCCACTGAGGTTCGTCAGGCCCAACACATCTTCAACAAACTCCCCCTTTGCCTCATCATAAAAAACTCAACAAACACCCGAAGCAACTGAGGCATGGTCCGCAGTGGTGGTCCAGTTGGGCCCACGTCATCCCACACTAAGGGGAAAAAATGCCACTGCTTTGCATTTTGGGGGGTGCCCATCACAAAAGCTTGATAACTCATCCCCAGCCAGTATTTTTTCATGGTCTTCCTGTTTGCGGCTTGTGGGAATCTGGAGAAGGGAAGAATTTGCTTTTGGAAACCCCCTGTTTAATGTGCCCTCTTTTTGCGGTTTTGCCTTCCAAAAGCCAATGGGTCCCCCTCCCCATCAACCCTTTAAGTTCAATCTGCATTCCCTTTTATTACTTCCAGTTACTTATCCATGGGAAAAAGTCTTACCTACTGGGGCCTAAGTTCCCAATCAAAGTGTTACTTTCTGTGGGAAGTTTGTAGTTTTTTTACATCACCGTGTCCTTAATTTGTACTCTTTCTTCAGGCCTCTTTGTTAAAACCAGTTTTTTTTTGGGGCAGACCCCCACACAAAGAAAAAAATGTACACCACATAAGGTCCACTCGAATGCGTTTAAACACGTTCTTTGGGGTATGCCCTCATCCGTGAGCAGGACAGCATCCCCGAGGTTTTTGACATTGTCCAAGTCTGATTACAGCTGAATGGCCCGGCGATTACCCATTTTGTTTCAGCAAAACGGCTCACAAACGGTTAAAAATTTGAAGATCCAAAGCTTTAAAAGTGGCCGTTTTGAATTTCAATCAGAGTAGCAGCTCACACTGACAGTCTCTTCTATGTCATCATGTAACGGACCACAAATCACAATACACCATGTCATCCTCCTTCAAGGTTTACTGTTGGAATGATTGTGGAGGATTGAACCGAGATGCTTCGTCGTGTTTTGCGCATACCTCTTCGTCTCACATGAACATTCCGACCGGCCACTCATGAGATTTGTTCGCAATAGCTGTCTGGCAGCCACAGGATCCGGGGGGACGGCGTAAGCAAGGGCTACACACGCCGTCTACCTTGCGTTGCTTTGCATTCACTGTTGCACTCCGGACATTAGGAGACCTGTTCTCTCATAAATGGATCGCGCGAGTGAGGGCGCGACGAAACACTGTTCTTTCAAAGCCAAAGCTGCCAGTGGGGTGGCAAGGCCTATTTGTGTTTTTCAGGATTATGCAGTTGTGGCCGACCCACCAGGCCGACCCCAGTAGCGGTTGAAACAGGCTAACATAAACACACTAAAGTGAGAGGGGGGATCTGCAACTATGTAGATGGAGCCTGTTAACTCGTCTGGCCTCGAACTTCTTTTTTTTTTTAAACGACACGCATCGGTTTTTTCCCACCCAAGCTATTACCGCGACAGACCGCCTACTGTGCCTCTGATCTTCGCAGACTGTTTTTTGGCTGGGGGAAAAAGACGGCTGACTCTCAGGGATGCTGAATGTGAATGGACCAATGCGTTTTGACAGACACACACATACCCAGTGGAACAGTCGGACATGCCCCAGAGCGCTGTTTTGAATAGATGGACAATAGCGGACAACAACTTTAGGACTCGTTTGCCCGTTTGCATGGGCAGATGGCTCGTCGCAGAATTAACACAATAATGAAAAGGTATAAATTTGCCTTTCAGAGGTCAGAGACTAGTTTGGTTTTCGGCGTCGGTCCGGATCCGGACGCGAGTCCGGACTTTGGAGGACTGCCTGCGGTTTACACAACCCACAACATGATTTTCTTTTTGAACACTTCTTAAAGCACTCTAACTTAAACAGGGGACGCCGTCTGGCGAGGAAACTGGCCGAAAGGACCCCAGAACTCCTCCTGAACTTAAAATAAAGAATGAAACCTCAAAAAAGAGACTTACCAGCGTACTGGCAATACTAAAAGACTCGAGCCAGAAGAAGTGGAGCATAACAAAGAAAAGCGTGCTTGCCTGCTCCTCCAGTCCTCCTCTTATACACTAATCAGGTGTTGAGCACCTGGGGAGGCGGCGGAAGCCACACCAGGTCATGTTTGACTGGAGCAGAGGAAAGAACAAAATAAAACACATACAACTCACCCTGAGTTTTTAAACGCTGCTTCAACAAGACCAGTTGCATGGTTGTTTTCTGTTGTTTGTGTGTATAATGTGTGGTGTGGCCATGGTGTTTTTTCTTTGTGTTTTTTGCGTCATGTGTATGGGGTTTCTGTGTGTTGTATATGTTTGCTTGTGTGTGTGCCATGGTGGTTTTTCTGTGTGTGTTTGCGTAATGTGTAATGGGGTTCGTGCTGTGTTGTGTTGTGTGTTGGTTGTGTGTGTGTGAATGTTTGTTTTTTTTCTGGTGTGGTGCGTATTTAGGGTTTCTGTGTGTTGGTAATGTTGTGTTGTTGTTGGGGTGTTGTGTGTGTGTTTGTGTGTTTGTGCGTCGGCAATGGTGTTTCTGTTGTGCTCGTGGCGTCGCGCTATGGGTTTCTTGTGTGTGTAATACCTGTGCTGGTGTGTGTCGCATGCGGTGTTTCTGTGTTGTGTGCCATGGTGTTTTTCCTTGTGGTTGTGTTTGGTGTTTTGTGTGCATGGTCTGTTTTTTCTGTGTATGTGGCAATGGTGGTTTCTTGTGTGTGTTTGCATGGTGTTTCTGTGGTGGTGTGCATGTTGTTTTCTTGTTTGTGTGTGCATGGTGTTTCTGTGTGTTGGTGGCATGGGGTGTTGTCTGTGTTGATTGTGTGTGCATGGTTGGTTTCTGTGTGTGTTGTGATGTGCATGTTCGTTTTTCTTGTGTGTGTTTTGCATGGGGTTTTGTGTGTGTGTGTGTGTGCATGGTGCTTTCTGTGTGTGTGTGTGCTGGTGTGTGGTGCAGGTTTTTCTTGGTGTGTGTGCATGGTGTCCGCTTTTCTTGGTGTTGTGTTTTTTTCGTGTGTTTTTGCCATGGTGTTTTTCTGTTGTGTGTGCATGGTGTTTTGGTGTGGGTGTAATGGCGTTTTTTCTGTGTGTGTGTTGTGTATGGGTTTTCTGTATGTGTGTGGTTCACTGTTGTCGGTGTGTGTGTTGTGCATGGTGTTTGCTTGTGTGTGTGTGCAGGTGTTTTGCTGGTTTGTTTTGGTTGTGCATGAGTTGTTTTTTGCGTGTTTCTTGTGGTGTTGTGGTGTGTTTCTTGGTGTGTGTGGTGTTGTTTAAATTGGGTAGCCCGCATCGCTCTTTTTTTCTTTTTGCTCCTGTGTTGTTCTCACTCCGTTTTCCTTTCCTCCTCTCTAATTTGCTGCGACTTTTCTTTGTGATTAAAAGCTGATGTTGTAAAAAAGTGTTGTAATGATGAAAGGCGGTGAGAGGAGACAGATTAGGGGAAAACTCCACAAAAGGAGAGAAGGAGACATCAACGAGACTCGAAGGAGGGAGGTGACGACGGAGAGGGCTTCACGAGAAGAGCAGACGAAGAAGAGAGAGAGAACGGCAGAAGGTATTGACCGAGCACACAAGAGAATATGCTCTTTGTATTAGCATGACGCTAGAAGCGAAGAGAATAAACACATACAAAAAACCCAAACAATAAACAGATACACAGAGATCCTTGGAAGCGAGGAGGAGAAGCCAAGACGTCCCGTTACGAAGACCAGAGAAGAATGAACTGCTCCTTTTAAATCCCTCCAATCAGGGAGACCCAGGACGCGGCTGACCGTCCCCCAGCAGGAAAAGCGTGTTGATGAAGTCAGGTCTAGCTTTTCTACCCGAGCTGTGAGCGAATTAACAAGGAGAGCGGTTTTTTCCTAACGGCACTCTGCTTCCTGCTTCCAAGGGCCTATGTCACTCTGTAGGCGTTATGCTCTACATTGACGCCTTTATATGGAGTTCGTGTAAGGTCCGCTCTCTCTTTCGGGGGTCTTTGTTTTCTCTCGTTTGTGCGTACGTCGTCTCGCTTCTCCTCTGAATCGCCCTTCCTCATTCTCGGAGCGGCTCTCTTTCTAGTCTCGGCGGGAGTGTTCGTCCTCTTCTCCCTTGGGATCCTTTCCCTATACTGGTGCGCCATCTCACCTGTGCTCTCACTTATGCGAGACTGTCTTTTTTCCAGCAATCGAGCTTCGTTAATCAGCGAGAATCTGCTCTAGCCTGCGTAGAGAGAAAATGGAGAGAGCGGTTGAACACATACCAGTCCAAGAAGAGACCACCATACACACACACACACCGAGCGCGCGCAGAACGACTCACATCCTATGACCATACATCGCGAAGAGCACCATCGTCTCACTTACACATCCGCCAACACCATGCGCACACACAAGCAACGAACTCTCTGCCGCACATCAGGGGGGAACACTGGAAAGGCACACCCCCACCACGGCAATGACAGCTAAACCCCATATCATCGGATCAACCACAAGGAGGGCTCCTCCCAGCACAGAAATCAGCAAAGTACACACACACAAAACACCATGCACACCACACCAGGAAACACCATTAGCGATACATCACCAGCCACAGAAACAAGCCATGCCACCCACAACCACAGAAACACGCATGCACACACACACACAACACACACACTCAACGAATGGCACGCAATGCACACACCCACCACACACAGATACAACCCCATGGCCCACACAGAAACACCATGCACACAGCACACAGCCAGAAACCACCAATGCAGCACCACCAACAGCAGAAAGCACCATGCACACCCACACAGAAACAGCCATGCACACCACACAGAACACAAAACACACACAACACACGACACACAACACACACAAACACTGTAACCGCTATGGAAGAGCCTTTCGGCACAAACACGGAAATACTAGACGGACATGGTGGAATAAGAGTCAGGAATAAGTTCCCCACTGACTTCACACAAACTAAAGAAATAAGAAAAGTCGAATGATCTTAGAACAAAAAACCCAATTTACCGATGTGCCCTGAAGCAATAGGGGCGGGCTCGAAAGGGAGTAAGAAATCGAGGAGGACATCCATAAGTGGGCACAGGCGAAGTGCATCTTTAAGCAGCAGAAAGGCATCAAACTAGCAGAGGGCCGTCAAATCAGTCTCTGGGGAGGAATGTTCGGGTTAAGGTTAGCATTGGTGCGGACTTTGAGAGGAACACTGGAAGTTGCTGGCTGCCCCCCATGTTTTTTCTGTTAGTTTGTGAAAGGTCGATTCAGAGCTGGATTGGCCTGCCTCCACCGTTGTTAATCGCCTGGAATCAGAAAGCCATCTTCAAACGGTCCCTGGGAGGCAGAAGACACAGTGAGGACCGCCTCAGGAGCACATCAATCTGCAGGGTTTTTCACTGGACTCAAAGATGTCCTGAGCCATGCTAGTAATGGCTTATATAAACGACAACTTATAAAAGTGAGAGAGGCTAACCACAAGGGAGACAACAACTAGCACTGCACTGCGTCCAGTGAAATAAAGACTAGCAGCAGGGATCACTGAGTTGTTACTCAAGATGGGGGGATTACCAATCAAGGGCTCCATTCTTTCCTTTATTTCCTTCCTCTTGTTCAAGGTTTTATCACGAGCCATCCATGCTTTTAATCTTCCTCCAAGAAAACCCTCTTGTTTGCTTTTTCACTCTCAACTGGCCTTGTCGTTTTTCTGNAGTACAGATGCAACTAGATGAGCTGTTAACTCTCGCTCTGACTTCTTTTTTTTAAACACACGCATTTTTCCCACCCGCATTCCGCGAAGACCCGCCCTACTGTGCCTCTGATTCGCAGACTGTTGGTGGGGGAAAAAACGCTGACGGGATGCTGAATGTGATTGGACCAATGCGTTGACAGACACACACATACAGTGGAACAGTCGGACATGCAGAGCGCTGTTTGTTGTTGGACATAGCGGAACATTTTGACTCGTTGCGTTGTGGCGATGTCTTGCATATGAAAAATATAATTTGCTCAGAGTCCAGAGACAGTTGTGGTTCGGTCCGGATCCGGACCGGAGTCCGGACTTTGAGGATGCCTGGACTACATGGTACTCTATCTCGGCAATTTTACAGAGGGAAATGTTCACTACATAGATAGATATCTTGTAAAAATACTGTTGATAGCTGGCAAGAAAGCCATAACTAGGAAATGGTGCAAGGGGGAGCCTCCTACTGTAGAACAGTGGATTAAGATTGTGGAGGAAATTCATTTAATGGAAAAAATGACATATCGACTGAGACTGCAAGAAACACAATATGAAGAGAAATGGGAGAAATGGTCAATGTTAAAGATTCAAACCAGCGACAAGGAATAATGACTGATTGAGTAAGAGGAACTGTTCTGACAAATGGTTTTCTTATTTTATTTTACATTGTGTCTGTATTTGTATCTATAGCTGTATTGCATTGTTTATTTTGTCTGGGTTGTTATGTACGTGCACAGCTGTTGTTGTAATGTTTTTAGTGAGAAAGTGAGAAAAAAAAATAAAAATTCCAAACAATCCCAACCCTAAGTATTACAGTTAGACTTTTAATAACTCCAATGTGAAGGTGATTTGTCACTTTATTATTCATTTTGTTTTGTAAATAAGAAGTTGCAATTTTCTGAATTGGAATGTTTAAAATAAATTCCAGTGGAGTTTGGAAGCTAAAGAACGTGTGTTGGGTGGGGGCCCTGAAGAATACTTTTGGGAACCACTGCACTATACTAGCCGGTCACTGGGTTTCACTAATGAAGTTCACTAAAACATCCGTTTTCTTTGTTACTGTCAATGAGTGCTGTGTCATATTCAGCACGTAGCGAACGCTAATTAGTGTAATGCTGTTAACTGATTGTAGAAGAATGTATTGCTTACCCCTGCTTCTATATATCACAGTTTTTATCTTCCTCAGCTAAAGATGCTTTGTTAACATCTAAATTTTATTTCCAGTGGTTTGGACCTCTTCACTTCAGTTTGTGTGTCTGTTTGTAGATCAGTGACTTTAACCAGAGGAGAATGATCCGCAGCTCCCCCAGTACAGAGCAGGACCGGGGGAAGGGGGAGGTGAAGAAGAAGAAGCCTGAGCAGGAGCTGGAGGTAACGCTGACCACTGTTTGTCCCCGACATCATCACCACATTTCTTATCATGTGTAGACAGGGCCGGACTGGGACAGGCCGGGAATTATACACCCAGCCAGGCCACTACCAGTTTGTTTTTTTGTGCCATTTTGCTGGATTTATTTGTCAATATTTACAGCGTTGCTGCCCATAGTGATAGCCCTATACTTTAAATTTACTACTAGAGACGAGAGTGAGGATACACCAGGGTATACTACGCGGAAGTGTTTTCACTACTCGCGCATCAAAGCTCCGCCCCCAGCTGCACATCCTCTGCTCACTGCAGCTGTTCTGAATCAAAGCTCCGCCCCCAGCTGCACAGCCTCTGCTCACTGCACCTGTTCTGAATCAAAGCTCCGCCCCCAGCTGCACAGCCTCTGCTCACTGCAGCTGTTCTGAATCGAAGCTCCGCCCCCAGCTGCACAGCCGTCTGCTCACTGTAGCTGTTCTGAATCAAAGCTCCGCCCCCAGCTGCACAGCCTCTGCTCACTGCACCTGTTCTGAATCAAAGCTCCGCCCCCAGCTGCACAGCCTCTGCTCACTGTAGCTGTTCTGAATCAAAGCTCCGCCCCCAGCTGCACAGCCAGCAAGATCAGAGTCATTAAAGTGCTTCAATAAGAGTAAAATATATAAATCTCTTAAATGAATGAAGAGATCATACTCTATAAAAAAATGAAATTATGTGAAATATACTTACAAATTCAATAATAATAATTTGATTATAAAATAATAACTTACAGTTCTTACTTGTGTGTAAAATCCACAGAACGTCAAACATTTAGGATATAAAAATACGGGTAGCATAACTTAAAAATATGTTAGTGATTTGTGTCTCTCTTTTGTAGGACAAATTAAATAACAACATCCAATTCAAAAGTTGATCTGAAACAATCAATTATTATTATTGTTATGATTATAATTATAACTTAAATTAAATGTTATACCTGGAAAAACCAATACAGGACCGAAAATAATACGTTGAAAACTATAATAAAATAAATGGATGGAAGAGATGAAATCATTTCAATGAGAAACTAAATCCCAGGTTTGAGGGGATTGATGTGGAGGGAAATCCAGTGACAGGTGATGCACTGCGCGCACCAGAAGTAAAGGGCGTTGTTTATGGTGACGCTGGAGTGAACGAGGACATCCCAATTAATATCCGAGGACTCCTCTGTCCTCGCGTCTCTTCCTCGTGTCTCTCGCTCGCGTCTTACGGAGGCGGAGCTAAGACGCGAGGAAGAGACGAGAGTGAGGGAAAGTAAATTGTCACTTAAAGTTACTAAAACAAATAATCTAAATAAAATAAAAAAACACCAATTACTGTATTTTATGTTTATTTTACACAATTACTTTATACTGTCTTCGTCTATTTAACCCGCTTTTTATTGTGCCCCTCTCATGAAATAACTGGCCCCAGCCTGGCCCCCCCAGTAAAAATGGTCTAGAACCGCCACTGGACACACTGAGATAACTTGGACTAAAGTTAACTATCTAAACACTCAGAGTCCTTTATCTCACCCGAGCTGACGTTATCAGAGCCTCTCAGTCTGACAGCAGAGGACTCTCCCTCCACCTTGTTGTTGAAACAGCTCCTTATATCCGTTAGAGCAGCTAGCTAGCACCAGATGCTAACAACAACAATACAAGTAGGCTTACCGGTGCACGCTCTCTCTCTCTGTCTCGCTCGCTCGCGCTACACATACACACACCCTCCCTCCCGAGTTTGAATGACACACAGAGACCAATCGAGGGCTTTGAAGTACGATCTGTATGACAGTGGCCATGTAGACAGCCAGTCCCCCTGTGTGAGGCAGACCCACATTTGTGCAGCGTTGCGTTCACAATACATAAAAAGAAATCGGGCCAGGCCATCGGGAAACCTCCCGGTTCTCCCGATGGCCAGTCCGGGCCTGTAGATCTTGTTATGATCAGCGCAGACTGTGTGTGAGGTATCAGGTAGCCCTCTTATTGCTCTCCATTCTCAGGTGTTGGTGAACCTGGAGGAGGGTGTAGGGGTATCTCTGGTCAACAAGGTCCCAGAGGAGCTGGTGTTCACCACGCTGTCCGGGATAGATGTCCACTTCACCCGCACTGCAGCTAACGAGGTGTTGGAGCTCAGCATTCAGAACATCCAGGTGAGCCCGCCCCACAACTGTTGGGACATTTATCCACATGTTCATGCTGAAATCTATTTGTATAACAACATTTCATACAAAAGCATTTACAGGTGCAGCCAGTCCTGAAACAGATGTAAACAGAAGTCCTCTCTGTTCAACAGCAGCTCCACCACCATTAACTACCAAAAAGTGTTCACCATCACCATCATCATCTAACAGCACAATATACAAATGTTATCCCTACAAAAACATAAACCTCTCACTAATGCTCCACCATGGAAAAAATAACATATGTCCAAACACAGACATACACCTCCTGCTGTCAATGCCAAACCATTTATATAAAGAAAAAGTCTGAGGAATGTACCTGTCTTACAGTACGTAACTTTTCTCCTCCTGTACCATACTTCAGATACAGCAAAACTCTTTAAAACAACAACTATCAGATGCAAGTCAGCAGGAGGAATCTTTATTTAAGCGAAAAACCATAAGATGCATGTCAGCCTGTGGTGAGTGTTGTGTGAACAGTCTGTGTGTGTGTTGTGCTCTTCAGGTGGACAACCAGCTGCTGGGCAGCACACAGCCTGTGATGCTGTGTGTGACGCCCAGCTGCAGTGACAGCAGTGTGAGCGACAGCGGCCCTGCCCTGCAGGTCAACTCTGTGAAGGTTCCCAGCAGCCTCATGCTCACGTACCTGTTCAAGGTGAGGGCCACACTCCTTTACTGCTGTGTTAGTGTGCTACAGGAAGTTAGACTTGTTTCAGATCCTCAGCAGGTGATCGCTGTTTTTTTTTTACATGTGTAGTGTGCCAGTGAGCAGTAGATAGAATCAGGTGACTGATGATGTAAGCGTGATGTGTTCACAGCACCTCATGGTGACCGCCCGCCGCTTCACCGTCATCATTGAGGAGAAGCTGCTGCTCAAGCTGCTCAGCTTCTTTGGATACGGACGGACTGAGGCTGGTGGGTCATTAGTTCATCTTCTTAAGATGTGTTTCATGCTGTTAGTAACATAGTAATTTTGTTGTAATTATGTTATGTTGCTGTAATGAATGCAGAGCTGGAAACATTTGATGAAAACATCTATGAGAAGCCCAACGAGGAATCAGGACCTCCCAAACGCTACTACTTTGAGAACCTGAAGATCAGCCTCCCCCAGGTCAAACTTAGTGTGTTTACCTCTCACAAGCTGCCTCCAGACCTCAAGGTAACCCAACACACTCATCTCTACTCACAGTACTGTTGAAACGTTAGTGATCAAAATGCATTGTGAGTGCAGAAGAATTTATACACATGATATCAATGAACATGTTAAAAGTAGGGCCGGGACTCGATTAAAAAAATTAATATAATTAATTAGAGGCTTTGTAATTAATTAATCGAAATTAATCGCATTTTTAATCACATATAAATATTTGACCTGAGAACAGTGAGAAGCAATTTTTTTCACATGGATTTTAGTATACCATTGAATAATGACTAAATACATAAGCTTAAGCAACAAAACATTGTTTATTTTTTTCAAGGTGGTACTTAACCAAGACCAACAGAAAAGTGCAATTTTTGCCATAAAGTGTAGCAATAGCATATTTAGGAATATAGTACATTTCAGAGATTCAGGTAGGTAGACCTTCTGTAAACTATAACACTTTGTTTTTTAAGTATAACACAATACTTTCAACTACATTCAGAACATTGGAAACCCTGACTATTAGAAAACATCTCTCTGTTGCTTCAGAGGCCATAACAGACTTTGTTGATTTACCAACAGTTGATTTAAAAAATCTAATCAATTTCAGTCCAACTCTCTCAATAACCTTGGCCAAAACAATAAACAGTTCAACATAAAGTGCCAGTTGCACCAACAACATAATAAATAGTTCAACATAAAGTGTACTGTACCATTTAAAATAAAATAAAAAAGTGCCAGTGATTGACCTCAATCCCTCCTATTCTTCCAATATCCTGATGAAAAATAAAATCTCTCTGTTGCATAGGCCACTGTTTGATCAACGCGAATTGGGTGTGGGTCCTTGTACTCCGAGTCGGGCTAACGTCCACGCTAGCTTCCACGCTAGCTTGCTATATGTTTTGCATTGAGGTGATACTTGAGGCTTGATGTGCTGCGGTGATACGCAAATTCCTTTTTGCATAATTTGCAAACAACCGTGCTCTTATCGATGCTTCCATCCGTCCGTTTTTTAAAACAAAATGTCCCATCCACGGGGCCAACCAAAGCGGTCTCATCAGCTTGTTCGTTCACGTTTGACTATTGTTCACTGTGGTTTGTTGTTGTCTGAAGTCATGAACGTTAGTTGGTGCTCCAGTATAATCGGTACCCCTGAAACTCATCCAGTGAGAAACGTTCCGCGGTGCAAAAATAAGTGCGATTAAAATGCGTTAATTTTTAACGCGTTAATTTTTGTGTAATTAATTAATCTTAATTAACGCGTTAAAGTCCCGGCCCTAATATAAATATCTTTTTCTAAATAGGACCAGTCTTGAGATGAACAGGTACCATAAAATATGTATATATATAATGTTTTCTTTATATCTATGTACTACCCTTCATATATGATACTTTCTGACTATACAATGACGATGTTGCATAGACCTGATGCAGAGGGCGATTTGTCATAAAGTCCGCGAAATCAGCCGCCCATTTATACTAAGTATGATTCATCATTTGTACTGTCATTGAAATTCTATCACTTACTATAGCGGTCTCTGTGGATGTAATACCGCAAGCAGCCCCGGCTCCAGAATATAAATGTATCTCATCTGAGGAGGCGTTAAAAATCCCCTAAGGCCGAGGGGCGTCCTATGCATCGGCTATCCGCCTATAGAGCTCCTGCGATGATGTCACATATGCTGGTCATCGTTACGAGAAACCGAAGGGGGCCAGCCATTTTGGGCAGCTAATCGCCGGCAGTAAATCATTGGCAGGCACTGGGCAGACTGTCGAGGATGGCGTGGATTACTGCTGTTGCACCAGGTCGCCACAAATAGGCGTGGGAAGAAGAAAGGTGTATCTTATTATCGCA
>NW_011354720.1:335260-368026 GCF_000735185.1 Notothenia coriiceps
AATGTGTTCCTTCACAGTTTTACGACAATTTTTTTTTTTTTGACTTGCAAAATAATCTTTTAAATTGACAAACATCATATTTGTAAGTCGTGGCACAATTCAAACAGGATCGAAAGATAACCTTTCTCTCTCCATTGACTTCAATACATGATTTTTCCAAAATAAGGTCCAATGGAGGTCCCCCGGAAAGGGAGGGACTTCGCCTTTCTACAGCAGCCTCAGTTATATGAGACTTGGATTTCTTTATATCCTTTCCCTTTGTTCGTCATGTCTTAGTAATCCATCCCCTCTCTTCCTCTCCTCACAGCTGTCCCTTCCTGGTCAAACACCTGACCAGCTGCATCCCTGTGATTGGAGGCTTCCTCTTTGTGTTTGTGGTCATCACGTTGCTCCAGACGAGCTTCACAGACCCCGGCATCTTGCCCCGAGCGACGCCCGATGAGGCGGCAGACATCGAAAAACAGATCGGTAAGAGCCAACTCCAGTCATAGAAACATTGTTGTCTTAAGTGCTTCTGACTAGAGCTGCATCAAAAAATCAATCTGCAGCCAAGTATCGCCCACTATTTTGAGTTCTAAGTGTTTTTTCATGAAAGTATGCTGAAAATACAGTTTTCAGGCCCTCAGAAAACGGCTTCTCTCTGTTTTATGTCATATTTTTAAGTGAGTGAAACTGACAAAACAAGACATTTAAAGACATCACTTTTGACCTGTATATTTTTTTTAAGTATTTTCTGACCTTTTTAAAAGACAAAAAATGTATCAAACCTTCTAGAAAATAATCTGCAGATTGACAGTAATGTAAGAACCAGCCCTTATTTTGTGTTTTACGTCCAGTATCATAAAAAATAAGCCTTTTTAGTGTCTCTTTTCCCCGCAAGGTGTTTTTCCTGCCGGTTTATGACCCAGGTTTAGAGCATCATTTGCACATTGTGATACCTAAACTCAAACTGCTTAATCTCAGCTAATTTCTTTATAAACTACTCTCTGCTCAGTGGCTATAAAGTGTGTCAAACTTCAATGAAACACTATTTTTGTCACAGCTTTCACACAGTTTATTTATATTCAGAGCATAACTCACAGTAGAGAATGAAGGCATTAGGCGCTTTCACACCCGAGTACTTTTCCCTTTTAGTTCCGATAGTTCCCTGGGATTTTGAGTTCACACCAAAAAGAGAACTTAGTTCAACTTTTACTCCCTTTTTAGTGCCTTCTAGAGAGCAGGTACTTTCCTGTGGAGAAAAAAGTACCAATTTCTATTGGCTGGTCGAATTGCAAACCACGCCCCGTAAAAGTCGGAAAAGTTTTTTGAAGCCGCCATTGTATTTGCTGGCATTAGCATTAGCATTAGCCCAGCGCACCAACAGAGAGAGAATAACTTATGGCAACACAAAAGAAAACATGGGAGCGGTGGAGATGAGGAGGTGTCAGCGTTCTGGCGATTTACTCGGAAGCTAGTCCCCAGCTCCGGGGACTTCGAGTGGCAATGTACGCCGTGAAGTTGTTTGCGGCCTGCCAGTAAACCCAAAGCAGAAGAAGAAGAAGTGACGTCAGCGGCTTCATTTGCCTAATCCTCCCTCAGGGACATATTCCGGTGTGAACGCGATCTGCTCTTTAGTTCCATGGGGGTACTAAGTGCTGGGAACTAAGTACGGCAAAGTACTTGGTGTGAAAGCGGCTATAGTTCTTCTGTTTTACAGAAATCAGTTTTTCTGTTGCCATTTTATTTGAAACGATGAGGATTCCTTTGACGCATTAAAGACGTATTTACCCTGTGTAACGTATGTCTCATTGGCAGCTTTAGGGCATTTTTTGTGAAATCAATGTGTCTGTAACTTGGACCGGAGGATTTTCTGTCCCTCAGTGTTTCCTTTTTTCACCAGGGTTCAGTCAATCACTTATATGCACTCTCAGTTTGAAGTCCTGCCAACACTACCTTTCCTTCAAATATGGATTACCTCAATATATTGACCTCTGTGTCTAAAGCTGGCTCTGTGCACCTTATTACTTCCTACTCAGGACCAAAGTTTAGGCAGCGATGATGTAAGACGTTCACATTACACAACTGCACTGCTGCTGCTCCAGATATTTGTAATACAGACGCTCTGACATAAGTCTTGCATCTTTACCTACCTGGCTATCTTTAAGAAACAGCTTTGGATATTTAGTTTGACTTTTTATTCTCTTAGGCTTAATCTCATCACTGATGCCATTACACGTTCATTTCAAAAGCACTTTATGGTGGAAATCATTACATTTCATCTAGTTGCTTCTTTTATCCAAAGCGACTGACAATAGGTACAATCAAAGTACATAACGTTCAAATAAGCTCCTAAATGAAACTGGATAATTTGAAGTAAACTTGTCATCATTTTTCGTTTTCGAGCTTTAAATGCAATTATTTTTGAGCACCACAAACCATATAGTTCCATTATATTGGACAGAAGTCTATATCTATATACCAATACCTGACCTGACCTGATACAAGACTCAGCAGCTCAACCCAAAACAATCCAGATATCCAATAATTATAATAATAAATAGCGCTACAGGTAAGAAATAATGTTTGTTTGATTTAGGAGTGAGTTGTCGCTTTTTTTTAAAATGGCATGTGTTTGTAAAAGATGGCCCTTTTTATGTCTTTATTAGGATCCCCTTTAGCAATAGCATGAACACTGGCTATTCTTCCCGGGCACAAACACACATTATATCCACATAAACAAACAAAACATCTCATGTAATTTATAAATCAAGACCATCCTTTAAACCAGGGGTGTCAAACTCAAATACACAGTGGGCCAAAATAAAAAAAATGGGTACTAGTCGAGGGCCGGACTGGTTCAATGTTTATTGCAGAACGTATTGAAATGAACTTATTGCACATATTAAACCTGGAACTAACAAAGCTTAAATTATTGCCTATTAAAACAACATTAAATAATCAGTTTCAGTCATTTCTTATGGCTCTATCTACAAATGTAATCTTCTGATTACATTTTCCCACAGGCCAACAACAGCTTCAAAAAAACTATTCCCCTCCAAAGAGAAAACCAAACATGCCCTGTTGTCGTGAGAGAAAAAGTGCAGAAGGAAACATCCATTAAACTCAGGTTGCTGCTCTGTGATGCTAGTTCAAGCCAGATACTTGGCATCTCATCTTGGGTGCAAGTTCATCAATGTTTGGGCTCAGGCTCTGAGCTGAGGGGACCCTCAGGATGGAGGGCCAGATCCAATAGTAATTAGAAATTATCCTGCGGGCCGAAATCAAATCCACCAAGGGCCTGATTTGGCCCCCGAGCCTTGAGTTTGACACATCTCGGAGGACCTTCTCTCCTCCTTAATGCTCTCTAAGTTTATTAACATTTTATTATTATTATTTTGACTAAAGATTCACGAAAAAGTCCACGAGTTCTGCGAAATGGATCACCCCTTTTTTCATTTATGTTATTTTATATTTTTCAAGTTAATTTTATAATTTTGTCGTGTGTTGTAATTTTACTTTTATTTATATTTAGAAACTTCAAAGAGTTCCAAAAATTCCACACCCGTAGTGGGGAATTTCCAGGGTACAGTACCGGTAAGATGACTAGTATATAGGTAACAACTTCATCTGATCTTATTGTAAATATAACACCGTAAAAGGTTTTTACTGTAACAAAGGAGTAAGTCGTAGAGACATATAATAACACATAAGTGAGAGACAGGATTTACCGAACAAACTCGAGGGACGGCGGGGGTGGGTACTGGTCACAGGCAAGACGCTCTGTCGCTCTGTGTTGCTTTGGGGTGTGTGATTCCCCTACCCATTTATTGGTCTTCTCGTACTGTACCTGGAAATTTTTTATAAATTTCTCGTTGAACGTCCAACAATAAAAAGATGTAAATACGGATTTGAACGAACTTTTAATGTTAATTTTTTCACTTACATCCTTAAACTATACAAAATGCTCTGTTTCCGTCCTTAAGGTCTCCCTTTCCTCGTTAAAAACTCGACGAGAATTTTGCGAAAAAAAATTCAGTATGCAGTTTGCCGCCGCAGGTATAATGTATATGTTTTCCCATTTGGTAGAGGCGGAAGAGACTGGCGCCCATATCAATCATCAATGCAGACTCAACTCGCCAACACAACATTACTCCGACCATTAAAAGCCAGCAAAATGTAACATAAAGTGTGTAAACATTAGTACCACGTCATAACACAAAACCGTCCAAGTGTTTATGGGTCGGACAGTCCTGTAGCTTAGGTGATAAAAGGGATTGTCACTTTTCTTTCGATCGATCGAAAGCAGGACCAAGCAAAACACCGTCTGTTTCTCTGCCCTGGAAGTTACGAGGGGGGAAGCGACGAGAGAGAGAGAGAGGACTTATAAGTACAAGTTGAAGAAGACACAGAAGACACAGGCTTTGATCGTAACCCTAGTACAAAATAATTATTCAATGTGGCCGGCGAGAGGGGGAACAAAGGGAAACAATGCAGTGTGCGCCCTCCAGTGCACCCTCCGAAAAACCTACGCCTTCTTTTTTACAGAATGTTTTGCTGAGGTCTACAGTACATCACATATAAATACATATAAAAAAACTTTTAGATCACATATGTAGTTACAAGGATGTGTTAAATAAGTGTCCACAGGAAATTGGACCTTCACACGAGAAATTGTAGGGAGTTTGTTATAAGATTTCAAACTTATTTCATTAAAACTACTTTAGCAAAATTGAAAATTGGTTTATTTACGAGGGTTTGACCGGTGACAAGAGAGTTAATAACAAAATCATACTTTCACCACTAAAGCTACATAGAGGTTTGGTTTACGTCTATATAATTATATTTTTTTACACAATGTTGAATTTCAATAAATGATATTTTCACGCACCTTTTATGTCCTTGTGGTGTGTGTTGTTTTTGCTGTGTGTGTGTGTGTGTGTGTGTGGTGTGTGTTGTGTGTGGTGTGTGTGTGTGTGTGTGTGTGTGTGTGTGTGTTGGTGTGTGTGTGTGTGTGTTGTGTGTGTGTGTGGTGTGGTGTGAGGCCCAGTCACCACCACCGTTGTGTGTGTGTGTGTGTGTGTGTGTGTGTGTGTGTGTGTCACTCACACGTCGCATAATAGTCATGTAGGGACGGACAAAATTTTGGTACTTTGTGGGAAACTTGGCCTTCGGTTTCTTTGTGTGCATGAGTCTCTGTCTACTACACCAGTGACGTCGGCTTTTACTTCCCCACACCTTCCTCTCGCTGTGCTACTTCCACATCTTCTTCGCCATAAAGCAAAAGGGTGTAGTCAAGGGTGGAGTCCCCCGTCACCACCAGCTTGGCCGGAGCTTTTTGTTTGCGTACAACTACTTTTCCCTACCGGTGCTACTTAACTACTCACCCTCTTCTTTAAGGAGACCTCCCTATTGCCCCTAAAATCGGAAAACTTCTGGTTAAATGTACGTGTGTTTGGATAAATTTCAGGGGATAATTATGCTAATAGTAGTTAATAGTATCCAGAGTCTATATAGTTTGGACAGAGACTAACCGACTTTGGGTTTGGCTAGTAACGTCGAATGGGTATAGGGGAGATAAGTCGGGACAAAGTTTCACGCTAAGAGACAGACAAGAAAATTCTACTTTTATTCCTCGGGAGGGGTGCGGGGAGACTCTCTATAGACCAAATTTTTCTTGTGTTACCACGAGATCCTTCCTCTAAGTCCACTATTCCCACACCCCCCCCAATTGAACAACGACTAACCGATTACCAATGTGCTCGGTTTTTTTTTTTAGCAATACTGTAGTAATTCACCGGTTAGACTAGTCGAGTAAAGTCTGTCCCAAAAAATCTTTACCTAGTCCTGTTTTTCACTCTCTTTTATACAATAAGGACTTTGAAAGGTCATCAGAAGAAATTTGTGTCTCCCCTGTTGTACAACTACATCTTTCTGTACTTCTTCACCTAAAACGTATTATTCCACTGGAAATTATGTTATACTTTCCCTTACCTAGTTAAGTTAGCATTTGCAAAATTTTTATCAGCAAGGGGAGGTTATAAACTTTACTATTTTGCTAACGTTGTAGTCAGTTTTATCAGTAATAATCAATAAAAGTTAGAGTTAGTTAGTAGGGGTATTAGGGATAGATTACCTGGGTCGGACTAGGGGCCGCTCCCTACTACAAAGACACTCCGAACATAAATAATTAAGTACCACCACACTTACTAGTCGAGTGCGTGTGTCAACAGCGTGTGTCCCGACGTCACCCTCCACGCCCCCCGGCCTTATAGAACGTCCACTTGTCATGAACTCGAAGTGTTGGACGACCAACTATGGTGGAGGAATCGACGCGCCCCGCCGGCTATCGACCACAAGGGGCACAATAGACGTGTCCCTCCCTGTCTCTCTGTTAAGTCAAATTAAGTGACTAGTTTCCTCTCGAAAGAAGAAAAATCCCCAGTATTAATATAATGTTTTCATGTCAAAACTTTTAGTATAGGAGAAATCTCTGCGCTCACAAAAAAAAAGAATATGGGATAAACTCCGTCTCACAGGGTTTGTTAAAATTTGATGTCAACTTCTGGGTTTGAAAAATTGTTTCGGGAAGCCAATCTCGAGCGGTAAAATACCATAAGTTAAACTAAACTAAAACTACCATTAAACTTATTTAAACCTTACAAATACATAAACAACAGAAAAACAATAAAGATAAACATAATGGTAATGTGATAGAATAAAAGTAAAAACGGACATTGAGGTAGTAAATTGTTACAACAATTAAACAAAAAATTTAGACATTTCGGGTGACTCTGTTTGCACAAAACACTATAACCCGATATGTTTATTTAACTAAACTAAACTATAAAGGAACTCAAATTATGCCAGGGCCACGTTTTCTCTATTTATTAGTTAAATTCCATTAAAGGGTCTAAAATACAAACGTACTAAATGATAAATTAGAAATCATCTTCACACAACTAATTAATAACCTTCTTAACAGTCTAACAATTTCAAACAAACCAAATATCTTCCANCTTGCAAAACTCTGGAAGGTGAGACTCAGGTGCAGGGTGAGGGTCTCATTGCAGGTCTTCAGGCTCCATTGAATCCCCCTGGGGTTCTTGTGCTGAAAGAGGGAGACAGGAGAAAGGGTTAGATACATCTAGCAACCTATAGGATGGGAATTGCTGACCTATTTGAAACTTAGCTTGTGTTTTCACTCTCACTTAAGTCCCTCTCCCTTTGCCATCAATCCAAAATCAGCTGAGCTGCAACATAATACAGACAGGTAATAATCAACAGAATCACAAGGACATTATATGGCTCTGTTAAAAACACTCACCCATAAATTACGTTTTTGTTTACTGTATGGAAGTCTCAAATATGCACTCTAAATCCATATCAATAGCGATGTATCACAAAAATAGCTCTCTTCGTTATTATTGTGTAACGTGAACTATATTATACTAGCTTGAACTCAAAAAAGATATCCTCATTTCACCACCTCCACCCACTACAATCACACGCCCCAATGTTATATTTAACTAATATTTAACTCCCTCCACCCCGGATAAAAGCACGTTAAGAAGCCCCTTTTCTCTAATTCCACAACGTTGGGTTGAAATAACATTAAGAGAACGGATGAATAGGCTGTTTGTGGTTAATGTGTGTTGCTAACTTTATCCGGAATCCTAGCCTAATCTGTTATCTGTAAACGTTCTCTAAATCTACTATTGAGAGCTCCACGATCCGCCATTGCTGTAAAAAAACTGGTCCATTGGAGTGAACGGAGATGTCGTAACTCTTCTATCTATATGGCACTGAATTGTAATCATAGAATAGGCCTACACAACAACACAACGTTACCTAGCATTCATTTATATTTTCATATAAGCGTAGTATTCCTTTATCTTTTGTTTAATATAAATAAAGGCTCGTTTTTCTATTTGCCTATTCCTTCTTGAGTCAACGATTTACTATATTAATTCTATAAAGGCTATATTGTATATTTAATATGACCATTATAACATTGGCAATATTTCGTAAATGTAACTTGTTTTCCATGGGGATCGTTAGCTACATAATACTCTGTACACTTTAGATGCTGCATGCTATGCAGAGCTGGGAGAAGTACTCAGATGATTTACTTAAGTGAAAGTATCAATACTACCGTGTAACAATAATACTCTGTAAAAAGTAAAAGTACTGCATTCAAATGTGTACTTAAGTAAAAAGTATAAACATCATAATAAGATAAAATGTACTTTATTGATACCAAAGTAGCCATTATGCACAAAGACACATTTAAACGCCAGTTTTTTAATGATTGTATTAAAATGATTAGAGCATCAATCGGATCATCACTTGAACGTTTATTTTAATGACTTTATACACTGCTAGGTAGCTTAGCCTATAATAATGCATGATAATGTGTGCTGATTTATATTTCGTATTAACCTACACCTGCAAAAGAACTAGTACAATATGTAAAATAAATGTAGTTGCGTAAAAAGTATGATTTAGGTCAGGATAATTTGAAAATCTCAAGTAAAGTACAAGTAGCCTACCTACATTTTGTATCTACATTTACAGTTCTTGAAATGTAGGCCTTTTGTATTACACCACTGATGCTACAGTATGTGATTAAATCATGGCGGGTTAGTCTGTGTGTAACCGCATTTAAAATAAATAGAATATAAAAGCAGTGTCTCTCTTGTTAGTTGTTTGTTTGTGTGTGTGTGTGTGTGTGTGTGTGTGTGTGTGTGTGTGTGTGTGTGTGTGTGTGTGTGTGTGTGTGTGTGTGTGTGTGCGCGTGTGTGTGTGAGTGTGTGTGAGTGAGTGCGCACAACTGCGACCTGCCTCAATTTCCTGCTTCGGGTTTCCCTTTAAATGGGGGCAAGGCTCTATGCTGGGAATTCACGTCATTTCGCCGTTTTACACACATCCAGATCAATGAGAGAGAGAAAGAGAGAGAGAGAGAGAGAGAGAGAGAGAGAGAGAGAGAGAGAGAGAGAGAGAGCGAGAGAGAGCGCGCGCGAGGGGGGGGGAGAGAGAGACGTGCTCTTCCAGGAAGGGATTATTAACCAGCACGCTGCCGACCCATGAAGGGAAAACACACGCAGACAAAAGAAGTTTTCACACCGACAGCCGCGCTATGGAGCCGGCGTGCAGATAGAGAAGCAGCGGGGTGAATGAGAAGAAGAAGTTCTCCGACAGCACCGAGCCAAGAGCGAGCTGCCGCTTCTTCTGTCGCTTCTTCTGCCGCTGCTGCTGCGTGGGTTTCTGTAGGAGAGGGGAGATAAAGAAGAGGACACAGCGGAAAAGTGGCAGGAGAAGGAGAGAAGTTGACGCGAGATAATGTCTGAATCCTCCTCCTCTGTGAACAAGGTAACAGCGTCCTCTTTGTTTCTCTTCTCCCTGTTAGGTTTTAATCCCTCATATGACTCGCTGTAGGGATTTATATCTCCTTTAAACGCATATCTCACGAGCACGAGCCGTGGCGCCATTCAGCGGAGGTGCGTTTGTTTTGCTGCTCATCTGTTGCTCGCGGATCCACGCTTTCAGTTCGCCTCCGCTCTGCTGAGGAGAGCAGTCGTGACTCTGTGAGTGTGACACGTTCATACGGTTCATTTACCGTCTCGGATTCGGAAAAGTCACAAAAGCCAGTGGACGACCATGTTGTTACATGATACATATAACACGTCTAAGAACGCGAGCTAAAGCATGAGTAATAACGCGTTTCAGAGGGTCCTCGCGCAGTCACAACAGTAGTGTCACTGTTTGATAGGCCCACACTACAGGAGCTTTACAGTGTGCATTACCTGTGTTACTTCATCAGAGGTGGGAGAAGTTCTCAGATATTGTACTTAAGTGAGAGTTATAATACCACAGTCCAAAAATACTCTGTCCTGCATTGCAAATGTTATTCAAGTAACAATACAAAAGTATTATCATCAAAATATAGTTAAAGTAGCGACAGTAAAAGTAGTCATTGTGCAGATTGGTCCATTTCAGATTAATATATATGTTTTATAATGATTGATGATGAAAGTGTTATCAAAGCTGGTAAAGATGCAGCTAGTTTGAATGACTTTGTATACTGCAGGGTAGCTTGTGAATTTACTCCAGGTGGAACTAAAGTCTGATTTAACACTTGATTATATTTCACATCATTCATCCACATCTGAAAAGTGCTAAAGCTATTTGTAGTGTAGTGGAATAAAAGAACAAAGTGGAAAACATATATAAATACTCAAGTAAAGTACTAGTATCTCAAAATTGTACTTGAGTAACTTAGTTACTTTACACCGCTGACTTCCTTTGAAAACTCTTTCTTATAACAACCAAAAATTCAAATGAAAGGGTTCCTCTGGTTTAGAGTAGGGACCAACAGATGGACAGCAACATACTTTCTGATCGATTCATTATAATCTATTTAGTAAAAATGCTAAACAATTGCTCAAATCCAGATAACCAATGTGACTGTTTGCTGCTTTTCTTTCTTTAATATTATGCAAACCTTTAGAATTGTTTCTATTGTTGGGGCTGTGGCAAATAATGGTTGGGCATTCTTTATAGATTAACTGAGTTTTTGTCAGAAAATCAAAAACCCCAAAATATTGAAAAGGAAAATAAACCTTTGCAGCCTTGCTTTGAAATGAATGTGAATAAAGGCTAGTTTGCTTTTGGGGCTGCTGGTCAGACTGTGTGAACACGTTGAAGACACGTTGTGCTTGTGATGTGTCAGACGGTTTGACATGTTGTAATCTCAAGGATCATTGATGAATCATTAGTGAAAACGATCTATAGTTGCATCCTAGAAAGAGGAAGATTGTTGTCAAAGATCCTCTGGTGTTGGCTTGTCAAATGTGGGGAGTTGTGTTTTGTATTGAATATATTTGTTTTCTGTACTGTGGGTCTGAAAACAGATAGTTGGCACCTTTGTCCTTTTGAGATGTTTTTGTTAATCAAAACATCAGTTCTTAATATAATCATAAGTTGCTGCATGAATGGAACCATTATGGAATCATTATTTGAGAAGTCATGGTCAGCTTAAATGCAAGCTGTTCAACAACCCATTATGAATATGGGATGTCTTCTCATTGCGGAGTCTGATGTAACTGCACAGTCTCCTGCTGGAGGATCAGCACTCCGCTCCGAGGAGGTTCCCAGCCGGTGGACAGGACTCCCTCTTCCCTTACTGCAGCCTCCATCTGTCACACCACCCTCCTGCAGGCCCTATCACTGGCTTTGTCCTAACTGCCCATTCCCACTAACCTGACCTTTTTCAAGACAACTGCATTTTCACAAAATGTACTGGAGAGAAGCGTTTGCCTCTCAGAGGAGGAAATAGAAGGCTGAGAGATTATTGCCGGGCTTCCACGGGAAATTCCTGCTGCATACAGTTGGTGTGCAGGTTAGCGTGGCTGGGTGATGACAGCAGGCTGAAACTGGTGGCAGTCAGCTTCATTTCCTCAAGAAACTAACATGGCTTCATGCTCTGCCCTCATTTAAAGGAAGGGAAAGCAGTCAACAGATAATGTCACAAACTGGGAAAGCTCAAATACCTCCACACATGAAGTGTACACTAACAGAGCTAGATAATGCTGGAAATAGATGCAACTAACAACTGTGGTCATGATGGAAACTGTGCTGATTATTTTCTGAAGAATTGATTATTTGTTTAGCCTTGTACAGTGGTCTTAATGAAGGAGTAACACCTGCCACAACATCGCAGAGGCCAACCCTAACCCATTTATTTAGGAACATATGAAATAGAGATGTAGCAAATGTTAACATTTGGGAAGCTGAAACAAGATGGAATTGATGATGTTTTTTTGATTGGGATAAATGCATTAATTATTTAATAATCCAATCCTTCATATACAGAAACACTTTTCAGTTCTCCTCTGTTCAAACATGGATGGCTGTGCATGTCTGTGTCTGGAGGTGTAACAGGTGTTTCCATGGCAAAGGAAATGGGGAAAACTGTCACGGACTCATTAAGAGTTGATTCATTTGCACTCCTAAAATGAATCGTCTGGATGAAGAATTTGAAATGCAATCAGAATTCCATGTGGGTCACTCATTGACACTCACCTGTAGGCCAATACTATAGAATATGTGGGTTCTTTCTGAATATGGAACTTAATTGTTTTGGTCTGTCAAGCAGTTGAATACCAAAAGATCTTCAGTTTAATATAATATTACACAAAGTAAAGTCTCCGGCTTAAGAAGCTAAAAGAAGCTAAGCTTGACATTTGTGCTGAAAAACAACCTAAAGGACCAACCCATTATTAAAGTAGTTCCTGAATAATTTAATGTCAATCAATGAAACAATAAAAAGCCTTAGCGTTTTATATGAGTACATTTATCAACAACAAATAGAATATAAATAATGACGGCATTGTGGATTACGAAGCAAATATAAAAAATGAAACAAGACGTTGTTGTTGTAATTGTAACCTAATATCGACAGAGTTTGGACTGTTGGTCATACCAAACAAACCGCTCGCAGTCATTAAGAATAGCTCCTGGAAGTTCTGGGGCGTTATTTCAAACTTTGCTGACATTTTAATAGATTCGTATCCAAACAATAATTAAAGATAAAGTAAATCGTTGCAGCTCTTATTGTAGATAGCCTTGTGTTTTGAGTGGCTGAAATGAGTACATGTATAACAATCAAGCAAAATTCTGATTTTAATTAAAATGTTTAATTTGATCAAACAAGTATTTTACTTATCAAACGACTGTTGATGAACATCCATGTGTGTTGTTTGTTGACACTGGGATTGGCATCTTCACTGGTTTATGACTCCCCTTCATGTGCTAAAGCATGCGTGGCCTCTGGATCTGTGCATCAGCAGAAAGTGTGACAGCATGACAGGGTGTGTGCATGTGCATGTGCACGGTGCTGTGGGTGCACGGCGAGGTGAGGCGAGGTTGGCGTGGAGCTGTTTGGGTTCAGGGCCGGTGCGTCGCTGAGCTTTGTGAGCCATGCTTTGTGTCTCTGTGTCTATTCATAGCAGGAGAGGAGCTCTTTCAGTCCTTCCGCGAACACGCTGCCAAACTCCACTTCCTCCCCCGTCCATGCTCCCGCCGCCAGGCCAGCCAGCCGAATGGAGGACGAGCCTGCCAGGCTGCCTGCGCACCTGCGTGAGTCACACACACACACACACACACACACACACACACACACACACACACACACACACACACACAGACACATTGATTTGGAATCAAAAAAAATGTCCAAATATGATCGTCTGTTAAAAAAAAAAACACAATGAGGAGATGGCTGTGTTGGTATGAAATCACAGGAATGAGGAAACAGTATTCCAGGCCTTTCAACGGTGCTGCATACACACTAATGAGTAAAGAGTTCACTATGTGTTGCTATGGGGACCAGTGCTACTTTGACTAAAGGAGAGCAAAAGAGCGAGACACACGGAAAGACACAGGGAGCAAAGGAAAAAAAATAGAAAACAGCAGGGAAAAGGAAGGGGAAGTTGGTGAGGATCCAAGAAACACAGGACAAAGGTTCGGACATATTTGTTTACCAAAATGTATTATTTACTAAAAGCTGACCAATTAAGATGGATATATTTCATTACGTGTATTATTATGTCTGAGGTGTACTGTATTAATAATGAAAAAGCACTCTGATTGGATTACAATATTTTAAGTGTTTTTCTTATTACGTTGCTATGATGATTGGCATATCATTCAGGTTAAAACAGAAATAATTTGGAATTTTTGGTGGCATGAAATTTGTCAAATTAATCATTATAAATATCACATTTCTAGCATAGAAAAAGTAATAGGCTTTTTTTTTTTAGTTAAAAGGAATATAACGTCAGGCATAGAAGGGAGAGGAGGTGAAACAATTGTCCGGCCATCTAGGGGTCACGACCTGCCTTCGACCCCATCAGATGTGCACTGGTCAAGGTGGGGGTTGGGGATTGGGGGGGTCGGTAAAACAAGGCATCATTAGGGCTGAGTGATGAGGACGACTGCAGGGTAGAGCTCCGCTGCCGGACCCACACTGCATTTATAAATGCCAGAAGGCCTTCACAATGCTGTCAACAGCACCACTGCAACAACTGTGTGTGTGTGTGTGTGTGTGTGTGTGTGTGTGTGTGTGTGTGTGTGTGTGTGTGTGTGTGTGTGTGTGTGGGTGGTTAGAGGAGGGGGGTTAAACCACCACTGGTATGAGTCCCCCCTCCCCCTGTTAACAAGCTGCCTCTGTGACCCACAGGATATTGCTATACACATGTAGACAACAAACACATTGAGAACACACAGCGCCACTGGAAAAGCATTCCCACCGCTAAAGTCCATCTCCGCGAATACTGTAGCCACTGTGGCCATTTTGTTTTTGTTTAGTCTCCTTTTTTCGCCCCCAAAGTTTGGTTTGAGCGGTTTGATTTTCTCTTTTAATCACAGCTAGAGCAAAGGAAGAAAAAGGAAATGAAGGGAGTGATATGACAAGCGGGGCAGTGTATGTGTGTGTAAGAAGGCGGCAGTGTTGGGACTCCAAGGTCAGCCCCGATAAACACCACATTCACGAGAGGAAGGAGGAGAACCCGAAACCTCCCGTTTTGTCCCCGATTCCACCAATCATGGCCGAGAATTTGCCGCAATTAATCACCGGGATTGTTACACCATGGTAAAAACCAAAAACAATCTCCATGATCACACGCACAAACAAAATTTCAAATTGCTATCATCCATCTCACCTGCCCCCCTGTTAAAGGCACGGGAAAGGGGAGGGGAGGGGCAGTGGGTGAGCCATTCACCGGCCTCCTTCTCTCAAAAGGCCTGGCCAGTGAGATGATGGTGAAAAATTAACGGCAAGCAGCCAAACAAGTAAAGGTGCCGGGGCGAGGGGATCAATGTGCGGCAATCCATGCGGGAGCAGCTATGTAAAACACTTGCCTTAAACCAGCCGCATCCGGTTAATATTTAATCCCTCCATCCATCTCCACAAAGAGCGTTTCCCTTTTAGCTTTAGCTGCCGTTTACTTTGATTACACACAACCGTTTGGGTTGGGGCGGTGGGGGTGAAAAGCAGGGAACGATAAGAGAGCATGGTGGGGTGATTTGCATGAGGATGGAAAATATTCTCAGGTTTGATAATCGCTCGGAGCAGTGTAGTGCCGGTGTGAGACAGAAGAGAGGCCTGAAGTAAGAATTAAATGGAGAAAAAGGGATAGAAGTAAAAAAAAAAAAAAGTGATGCAGAAGGAAGCTCTGACAAACAATCTGAATTTCACTCCGAGGGGTTGCCTTATTTAAAACAAGAGATATGCAAATAAAGCCAGAGAAGCGAAATAACACTGATATTATCTTCGGGTTTTTTCCGTGGCAAATGATTTCTAGGGAGGAAATCCAAAACTGTAACTCCCAAGTGAACATGCAAATCCATCTGTGTATTCCTGGGGAGCCTTCTGCGCTCGCTCTCATGTTGCTTATTTTCGCGTTGCTGTTTTCGCTTCCTCCTTCCTACCGATTGAAGCTTCTCATGTTTATTCTGCGCCGGCACTGAAAACTGCATTTATTACAGAAAAACTAAATAATAACTACACCGTGTCAACAGCGTGGCGTACGACCGTAGAGTAACTTTAACACTCATTGAACATGTTTGCATGTAAGGGTAATTGATATTTCTTTACCACACACACACACACACACACACACACACACACACACACACACACACACACACACACACACACACACACACACACACACACACACACACACACACACACACACACACACACACACACACACCTGTTAACACTTTGGCCAATTCCATGGTCTCACACACACGATGCTTTCTATTTAAATTAAAGGGATATTAAAGTGCATGCCACTGTGCTGATTTAAATTCTTAAAAATTGGGAGAATGGAGAACACACACGCTTGCATTTTTTTCCGTTCCGAACCCACAATGTGTTTGTCAGCCAGCAGCCGGTTTACTGGAAGGGAGCCTTCAGGATGGGCAATGGCAACTGTTCATTTTCTCACTCATTGACCCCAACTCCCCACTTTACAATGAGGAAATAAATGCGGCATTGTTTTAGCCAAGCAGCAAAGGATCAAGGCAACCAGAATCTCTAGATTACTCTGCAGCCACTGCTTTAGAAAAAGGTGAACACACCACGCACTGTGTGTACAAATGCACCCACACACACTGATGCAATGAAGGGGATTTTCAACCTGTAAAATGGAGTTAAATAGCATACTGCAGCCTTTAGAAATTAGGGTTATTTTAAAAAGGTGGATCTAATGGAAAGGTCTCATACGGAATGTAAATCGTAATTTCTTGAGGCACGCATTGATACAAATTTCTGGTAATTTCTAGTTAGCTGATTGGCAAGTAAGATTAAAACAATAGATCAGAGTTTGAACCTCTAAAAATTGACTTAACTGGACTTCCCCCCCACCCCGTCTGTCCACCCAACCATCTACAGACACCATGACCATTAATATGCCGGGCTATTGATCAGCTTCTATCGCTGAACGCCGTTCAAAGGGGGTAAAAAGCCTCTGACAACACTGACAAGGGTAAAGTGTTATTTCACTTGCATGCCGACAGCTGGACATAAGGGTGGGAGGGTTGGATAGGACGTGCGTGTGAGTGGGTGGGGGTACGGGTTTGGAGGGGCGGGGNGTGTGCCTTGGCAGTCTCAGCAGTAATTCTTAATTGACACCTGTCAGGATAATGGCAGCAGCCACAGCTGTTGCGAGAGAATTTGTCCATCGTCCCGTTCATCTGTCAGCTCTAATACCCGTCCTAAAAGCTGCCCCCCCCCCCACCGCCCACCACCCTGCTTCCTCCAACACCATCCCACCACCTTGCCATCCATCCGCCCACATAGACCCCCAACCACTGACACCATCGTCTTTGAAGCTGCTGTTGGACTAAACATTGGGGCCCGCTGCCATTATTGAACATCCTATCTTCCATGAAAAATTGAAATATTTCATTATCGCTCCACGCGTTCAAACCAAGTATTTGGCAAAAAAAAGCAGCTCCAAAAAATAAATCAAGGGTTCACACTTTAAGTCTATACCTGCTTCCTTTATTTGCTTCTTTAACAGCTTTTCATTTCCCTGAAGATCGCCACCCAACTTTGTCTGATGAGGTACAACCGACAAGAGAAAGAAAGGCAAACTGTTTAAAGATGAAAATCATCTGCTTTTTTTTATTCACCTTTCCCTCTCCTTACTCTTCTTTCTCTTTGCTTTTTAAGTGGCAAAGAACAAGTATTTATCCAAAATAACAGAGGGGGATGTGAGAAGAGAAACGTGCCGGAGTGAGAAATGAAGGGAGAGGGAGTGCCGGGATATGAGAGGAGAGATGAGATGTACGTGAAAGAGTCGGAGCAAGGGAGAGGTAGAGAGGAAAAAAGAGACGGAAGGGAGGGGGGAGTGTTCAGGGGTTGGGTGTCCCTGGATGGGGCTTTTGCTCTTCTGTAGTGGGCCCATCTCGTTTGTCTTGTTTGTTTGTTGGCATCAAAGAGCTGCCTCTCACTCCCCCTGCTAACTGATGTAATGAGTGGGTAAGCTACATGTTTTTTTCCTGCGCTGAGGAATTCAAATACTTATTTGACAAAATATTCTGTAATTGCTCATCTTTTATTGATACAAGTAACATGTTACATTTGGATCTAGCAGACTCTCCCATAGCCTCTCGAGGAGGCACGGCACTGATCAAGAGAGCACATTTACCCTCGGAAAATGTAATACTTTACTTAAGAAAATTTGAGATGTCAATGTTTCTGCTTTAAATCTTGCACGACTACTTCTCTTGAACGCTTCCCCTCTTATCTCCCTCATGTCTCAGATTATGTTCGGTAGAAGAAGAAAAAAAAACACCCAACAACATATGAACAATTTTTCATTAATGAGCTCTAAAGCCTTACATCCCCTAATGTGGAGCCTTAACAAAATTTAATTACTCAGCACAACACAAATATTACATAGTAATTAAGCACACTTAACAGCGGGCTGATAACAGCTACACCATGCCGTTTGTCAAAGCTTTGAGTCCAATCTGGATTTCACTAAAGTTAAAAAATCCAGTTTGTCATGCTGCTGCAACACTGAAAAATGAGAACAAATATTCTTTATTTGGGGGAAATTGTTTTTCTATGGCAGTCAGGAGTAAGACTGCTTATCAGCCCAGTCCTAGAGGGCTGCTTTCTATCTGTTTCAGACTTGATTTTCTCAGACTTTTTTTTTTTGATTTTTTTTTTGGGATCCCATGACTTGCTGCTGTTTTTATGTGCTGCAAGGCAGGCAACAAAGCACATCTGGCTGCTTTAATGATATGATTTCCCATCATACTAAGCCACCTCCATTATGACCTCCCACAGAGACATGCTGGCTGCACTTAAGCATTAGGTGTAGGTGCGTGTGTGTCAGTCTGACTGTCTGTGTTTACGGTTGACGTGTGTATACATTACGCATGTGTGTGTGTGCAGCGAGGGCAACACACTGCTGGTGATGGTAGCAGCGTGCCCTGAGGGCAGCTTTCTGTTCAGAATCCCCCGGAAAGAATCAGAAAGAAAGACAGAGAAAGAGACAAGGAGGGGTGTTGTTGCTATGGTGTGAAATATATCCTTATCTATGTGAAGACAAAAACACATGTGGCTTGCTAATACCTTCCATTTGATTATATTACTTATTCACTGATGATCAATACTAAATAAAACCTTTCATGCTGGTCTTGAAGCTGTAAAACGTTTGTGCAAAAGGATTGCAATTGCAGGGATAATAGCTAATGCATGTAGCTAAGAAACCAACACACACACACGGGGGCACTTGTGGTGACTCGAGGAATTAGAAGAGCGAGCTGAGCATGTTTGACCTTTGACTGCCTGAAATCCCTGATGTAAATTTAACTAATAGTTTGGGAGGGTGGTGCAGGAGCAAAAGTGGCTATCGACGAGGTCGATCGATGCCACCTGCTAACGACACCACCGCTCCAATTAGCGTAACCTCTAACCGAGTCCAACACACACATGCGAGCTAAAGGGGAATGCACAGGAAACATACAGCATAACTGAAGGGGTAAAACAGGTAGTGTGGATCAATATGTGTTCCTGCATCGTCTGTATTCTCTCACTTTGATCGGGAATAGTGGGCAGATATGACAGTCAGGAGTGAGAAATATGTGGAGCTACTGGTGGAGGTGGTTTTCGTGCTTCCGTAGGGGAACGGGGGGGGGGGTTTGTCTGAAGGCCCTGCTAAAGAGGATGACTAACATGGCGTGGTTAGCGTTATACTCGTTCAAGTTATTCATTCCAGGAAAACTAACACCGGTCAGTGCTAAGCTACAAACACACACAAGCTCTCTACGCCTCTGTCTCACCCCCCCTCTTCTCTAACTCTAACACACACACACACACACACCGACTTCTAACATAAAGTTCTTATTTCTCAGGAGCTGCAGAGCCTTTAAGCTATCGGAAGTAATAAACTGCTCCTGAGAAATAAGAACTTTATGTTAGAAGTCGGTGTGTGTGTGTGTGTGTGTTAGAGTTAGAGNCAACCCCCCCTCCCCAATCACCCAGGGATGTGCTTACTGTCTCCGGCCCTGAATTACTCAATCAGGAGGACACATTTACGGATGACACCTTTATTACAATTAATCAGGGGAACTTGATTAAGAAAGTTATTCCTCCCCTTCATTGAGACTTACACAAGTGGCTCTGCTTGCATATTGTAATTTATGTCCCACTGAGCTCTCGCGCCGCTGATAGACAGAGAAGCCGACAGATTGCCAGCCATACTGAGACACATGTGGACGTGTTTGTGCGTGCGAAAACAACACACACATCCAGAACACACACGGCCACAAACAAACACATTCCCCTATCATTCTGTCATGCACGTCTCAGGTTTTGCAAATAGTTTAATAAATGACTTTAATTGGCTGTAGAGATGTGCTGGCTAAAGGAGGTTTGAATATTCCATTTCCCTTTCTTCTTGTCTTCTTTCTTTCACTCTTTAACACACACACACACACACACACACACACACACACACACACACACACACACACACACACACACACACACACACACACACACACACACACACACACACACACACACACACAGGCTGTTGAATGAAGCCATCTCTTTACCTTTACTCACAGTTCCTGGGTCTGCTGTGGCTAATTAGTCAAGTGGGGTTTTAGGTTTGGTAATTAGGCGGAAGGTAGGAGTGACGGGGGCTCGGGGAGTTAGGGAGTTGAAGGGGGTCTGACTGACTTTGCACAGAGAGAAACTGGACTGTCTGGATCCTGGCAGCACCAAGCAGCCAGCCAGTGTCCCTCAGGCGCCTGGAGGTAGACTACCATCGCACAATGAGAGGGTGATGTCTCTGTTATGTGCCACATGTTCCGGTGAAGGGAAACTGTGGGAAAAAGAGGGTTCAGTGCGAAAAAATGAAGAAAGACACCTTTGAGAATTTCACTACAATGAATTTGCAATAAAAAAAACAGCTCTGAAAATGGATTGGAAGCTACAAAAAGTTGTAGGATGTGTAGCCTATGCTGAGCAGCGTCCAATCTGGCAATGATTCAATCAAGATCCACAATCATCAATGCTTAGTGTAGACATATAATCATCTTCAGGACTCATGTTGATATTCCCGTGGCACATCTGTGTCACCATTAGACTTATCATATTGTTTCATAACGTTTGAAGGGCCTTGAATTTAATCAAAATCATATCGTGGCAGACTTTGTGTTATCAGAAATGATCGTATTGTTGTCCAAAGAATTGATGCAATATTTTATTGTGCTGAAAGGAACCCAAACCCTCACTGAGTCATTTATACAGGAATACCCATGTTTAGTCTCCTTTAGCCTAAACTACTGGTGTACTGGGAATACCAGTGCAAGTAGTACCAAAGTAGCAAAACCCCTGAGTGTGCTGAAATTTACTTTTTTTATTTGAGCTAGGGTGTGATTTTATTCTTATTAATTAGTCTTTACATTTTCATCAGGTACATCTTTGGCATTTCTTCTTTCAAAAGTGACATTATTTGACATTACCGTACACCTGCTGATATCAGCACCTCTTAGAAAACCAACACTACAATTACATGTACAATAAAAAAGCTATTCACAAAGCAATAAAGGCATACACACAAATGAAAATAAATTAAGAAAAATGGTGGATGTATTGGTTGATACTTGGTATAATCCATACTCCTACATTTGCGTTAAAAAGGGCACATTTGGTTTACCCTCCATTACTTCCATGTGCAGAAATATTTAAATTAAACTGCTGTGTGAATGACCCTTTCTGAGGGGAAGTACTGCAGTAACCCTTGACTAAAATAAAACAGGCACTTAGCATAATTCCTCAAATGTTTCCAAAGTTTTACCATCACACAAAAAGAAGTCTGTGAGCGCTTCTCTATCTTTACTGTGTTGTTTATGCTCTGCAGTTCCAGGTTGCTTCAATACGTCTCCAGTTAGCAGCCTCCGCCTGCAACACAATCCAATTAAATAAAGAGTGTTGTCTCTCCAGGTTCCTGTGTTCTCTAATTGGGGCTGTGACTGCTCACTAATCAGCGGAGGTACAGGTAGGCCCTGGAGGACGCCCAGACGAGGCCTCTACTGTTAATTGAAGAGATGCTAAACCTGGCCTCCTTCTCGCCGTGCAAACATGGATGCACACGGCGCTCCAGCAACTTCATCTAAACACACATGTGCATCGTCACCTCTCTCACCTTGCGTGTACCAGCTTGCTTTCGCATCATAACGCCTGACCAAACAGCGGTGCTGCAGAGGTGACAGCAATAATTTAACAATTAGTTGCTGTTGATATGGACCTAATGCATTTCACAGTGTTAGTTTAATCTCTTCTTTATGTAATACTATTAATTTAATTCAGGCTAAAGGTGTGTGGGTGTGTGCATGATGTAGCCTTCAGTAAAGACAAAGAAAGCCTAATTTAAATAAAGACGTGACCTCTTGGAGAATTCAAAACCCCAGTGTATCAGGGCCTAAGGGAAAAATTGGAGGAGGACATTTTTGTATTCTAGACTAAAGTCGAAATGTTGAGAATCAGGTTGAAATTTCAGTATATGCACTAAAGCCAGCAGTTTGCTTCATTTTCAAATGTTCAAACATCATCTCACTTTTTCGAGTTTATTCTTGACATTTTGAATTTATTTATAAAATACAAAAAAATATATAAAATCAAAAGAATGTTCACTCTAGTTTTTTTCTTCTAATGCCCGCCACATAAACGGAAACTTCAACTGTAATCTGAAAATGCAAAAAAAACAAAAAACGTCCAGGTTTATTATTGTCTATTGTTTATTCTCTGAATTTGGTTCCAATGTCTAGAATTGCAAAGAAATTACAAATATTCTTCGCCCTCCCTTTTTTGTTCTCCTCTGCCCTTTCCTAATAATCCTCCATAGTGTAATGATAGAGAATAACAGTATTAGATCACATAAAACATACTTTCTAACAAGACATTTAGTGAACATAAGCAGGCTTGAAAGATTTGAAAGGAAAAGGAAATCAAATATAATAATAGGAGAGAAAGATAATGTCCATAGGTTCTTTCTCACAATAATTATTTTTCTTGTATGTGTTAAAGTCATAACTTCAAAAGTGTTACTTAAATATTTATTTTACATCTACACTTAATAAAAAATAAAACATTGTATTTCAAAGTCAGCAAAACATCGGGACTCACGTAAATCTAAAAGTGACTGGTGTCTGTTTCAAAGACTATCCGTGTTTTTCTGGATTCCTACACTACGAATGTAAATCTGCCTTGGCCTGGTGTGTTTCTGATTTCCTGCTCCGTCCCGTGAAGGAGCAGCTTTGCATGCTGGGGTCACACCTGTAACGCATTTCACACTGAGTTATATTTTGAGTGGCCACCTGGATGAGGAAATAACATGTTCACAGTGCATGGACACTACAGCCCTCCCTGCCAGGTAGGAACAGGTGTTTGTTTTACACCACACTCTGCACATAAACACAGCACGGCCTGCTTTAACATGTACTATTCTTGCTTTTTGAGGAACCTTGGACACCTATTGTACTCTTAAAGTTGCAAAACACTTATCTAAGTGTTATCTTTTCACAATGAGTGAAAGTCTTTGAGTTCATGTAGGAATGATCTGCCATGTGACTAAACTTACTAACATCTGTTGTGTTGCTTTGTTTCTTGTTTCGAAAACAAAATGAAATACAAAAAATGGAAAACTATGTCAAAGGGCATTCCACAATACATTCACTACATGTTTTTTTTTACTCGCAGTGGGAAAAGTAATGGCATTTTCAAGTCCAACTCCTGGTTTATCTGGACTAATTTTTTTTGTATTATGTGCAGCTTCGGGGCATGTGAATCAAAAGATTGATTGTGCGAATGCCGTTTCTGTCAGCCACAAACAGGCGATGAAATACCAAGCACACCTGGATCAGCACTCACTTTTGACAAGCGCATACCATTGTAAGCCCCTATTAGAAAAACAATGAAGTCTATCATAAAACATTTATGGTAGATAAAGTGCCTGAGAGTGCGAAAAAGAGAGCACATTATGGCAGCTGGTCTAAATTAATTTCAAAGGTGGACTTGTACCAGAAGGTGGGCTCACAAGATTGAGAAACGCTTTAAAAAAATTAGAGGCTACAGTTTCAGATTTTTTATTAGGATAATTGTACAATATGATCATCAGTTATTAGTTAATATTTTGTTTAATACTGTAATCAGGTTCAAATATTGCAAAAAAATCTTTCAAAACAATGATAGCAGAAAATAAAGTTGCTATTTTTTTTGTGAAAGCATTTTGTAGATTTACAGTGTCAATCATGTAACAGAAATAAAGACAATATTCTCTTTTCAACACAATTAAAGCCCTAAATGTTCCCGCCAAACAATAATTTGTTTCAAGAATGATTCTTTAGTGCATAAATGATTAGTTTTAATCACAGCTTGCTATTGCTAACAGGGGGTGGTGCCACTTCCACCACGACCTTGCCCAAGTTTTTCCCCGCATACATGTAGTCCACGGCTCGGAACACAGACTCCAACCCGACGAACCTCCCTTCTTCCGACATATCCCCACAATCCACCTCACACACTAGCTTCCCCTTGGCAATCATCTTCATCATGCTACCCAGAGCCTCTTTGTAGTCGCTGAGGAAGTGGGGCAGGAAGAAACCCCGAATGCTGGCCGACTTCTGGAGCAGCTTGACCGGAAGCGTTCCCCCTTTGAAGTGTGGAATCCCTGATGCCGTCTGGTACCCCGAGATGAAGCCAATCACTATGAGCCGGCCCTTGGTGGTCAAACTGTTCACTGCCAGGTCTAAGACGCTTCCTCCAACGGACTCGTACACCACGTCTACGCCTTGTGGGTACTCTTTCCTCAGCGTCTTCGCCAGGTCTTCTTGGGTGTAGTTGATCGGACGGTCGCAGCCGATGGACTTCAGGAAGCCGGCTTTCTCGTTGGTTGAACACGTCCCGATCACATGGCAACCGGCCTGTTTGGCAAACTGCACGGCAAACTGCCCAGTTCCTCCTGCAGCCGCCGTGACTAGAACCGTCTCACCTTTGGTAAGGTCGCCCAGGCGTTTCAGGGCGATGTAGGCCGTGGCACCGCTGACCAGCAGGGTGAGGAACTCTGGCTTCACCGCAGGGACGGGAACACTCTCCTTGGCTGGCACCACCGTGTACTCTGCAAAGGCACCGCTGCCGAAGTAGGCCACGGTGTCCCCGACGGTGTAACTGGAGCTGGCGCTAAGGCCGAGGCCAACAACCTCACCGATACCCTCGAAACCGGCATCGAAGGGGGGCTTCACCGAGGGGTCGTAACGGCCTGCTGTGTAATTAATATCAGAAGCGTTCACTCCAGCAAAACTGAAAAACAGAGAAAAAAAGCATTATTATGAAATGTGAGAGAAATAAAACAAATACAGTTGTGAACGATATGCATACATTCACAAACAAAAGCTTTCGTTGGTCATTAGTGCATATTCCCAGAATTCTGTCTTAAGGTCAAGATTTCAGCTTCCTTCTCCAGACATGTCTGCACGGGGCACAAACACTCTGGTTTGTTTTGGCAATGATTCCCTTTTCTCTGGAAGAGCACGGTCCTACACTGACAGGGAGAGGCTTGTATCACAAAACACATTGCATGATGTCATGATTCATTGTCTTCAGAGACACCCACAACAAAACTACACTTTTAAAAATCTTAAGATAGTTGCTTCTTGCTTCTCGACACAAAGACGGCCATACTCATCTTACTTATTGGGAACAAATATGTGAGAAAGTAGTAAGGTATAAATAAATCATTTATGTCCTTTAGAGCGAGACGAATGCTGTGCCTCATTACTGTGCGTGTCACACGTGTACTTTGAGCTTTAGATAATGCTTCTGTGGTTTTAAAGACGGGTCACAGTGATATAACAAAACACCTTGATTTGACTAGTTTACATCTATACAATTAGATTCTTCACAGGGAAATATTATGTTAGCATCAAAACGTATACAGAATTTGAAATTGTAAGAGATTAAAACAGCTGATATTTGTGGCGATACAGTCTGTTCACACAAACCTTTAAGTCTAAGAGCAACAACATGGCAAATTATATTATGTAAAGGTAACTTAAACACCCCAAGACTTGTTACAGTAACATTTTAATAACAGTTTAGCTGTTATTGATGCACATTTTGAAAATAAACTAAAGAAAATGTATGATTTCAAGGCCTATAGGTTTTATTCATAGCAAAACCGACAACTAAATTCATGTAAATGTATAATTTTGACTGCAGTCTTATCAAAAATAATTAATATAGAATGTAGAATTTTGGACATATGACAGTCCACTTTGAATAACATTATATAGCACATCATGCAGTTTGATGCTACCTCTGTCTTACACGCAGAGTATGTGTTAGTATACATATCTTTGACTACATACAAGTTTTACTTAAAAAGCATGCACAGAGGTACGGAGAACTCGAAAATAGGGACTTGAGAAATTACAGTATGTTGAAAAGACCTGCTTCAATTATATTATCTGTAACATTTTAAAATCAAGTATATTGTTTTAATTTCGTCCTTGTAAATATATCTGCCTCTTAACTGCAGTCATGATCTTTTTATTTTTCTCACTCTGAAATTTGTCGCTGAACACTTCTCTTTGCAATTTTTAATTAGGATGCACTGATGCTGTGCACTATGGAATAAGTAGTTTTGAATTAGCACTAATCCAATTACAGAACATTTTATTTTCTGTTAATAAAAACCTCTTAACTGATCCCATTTCTGTCTTCACATACAAATACAGAAAACCTAACAGTCAAAGGTCTTCACTAATATCTGTCTTGTGAGTAAATAAGACACTAATGTGCTATGTTTTTTCACCAAATCTGATAGGAATTGTAAATTGTATTGGCAGTAAATACCATAATAAACCCTGAGGTGCATTTATGTAAGGCTTGAATAACATTCCAAATCAGATCAGGCATACATACAGTAGTACATCAAAATTAGGTTGGAATATTACCTCCGGCTGGAATCAGAAATCCTGCTTTTTAAATTAATTTAAGTTTTTTTCCACCTTAAGCGTACTTTAATACTATACCAATTTATACGATGATCATTCAGTGTGTTAGTGTGTCTGAAAGAGGCATTGATCCTGACTCCAGGTGGCTTTACTCTCCCCTAACGGTGAGTACACCGCTGCAGCTGCGAATGAGAGAAATTATGCTGCAATCCCCGCACCATGTAACACTGCATCCCCTTCTCCATCATCTCCATCTCCTGATGCCAGTCTGAGCCCCCCCTCCGTGACTTTCTGTTTGCAGTTTGGTGACGTAGAGAGACAGGAGGACAGAGAGAGAGGGAGAAAGAGAGGGAGAGGGAGGGAGAGATGCCGAGATGGATTGATAGACAAATGCAGAGAGGGCGGAACTTGGAATTACAGTACACTGCTTATTCCTCACGTATTTTGCCATCTTGTGATGATGATGATGCTCGCAGGTGCCGGACATGAGTAAATCAAGGTAAGCTTTATACAACTTCTCAATAAAATCCATGTGATATATCGGCGTCACGTAATGATCCACTAATAGACTCGCTTTGGGTCACTTATTGCTATTCTGAACGCGCAGGGAGAGGGAAAATCTGCCCCCTAAAAAAACAACAACTTACCGATTTCTGACGAGCAACTCCGCGTCCCCGGGTGTCGGGATCGCGACGGTTTGCGTAGAAACGGCCTCTCTAAAATTAGGACTTAGCTTGTTTACGACCAGCTTTTTCATGCTGCTCGGTATGGAGGAGCCTTGAAAATCCATGAAGTGTGCGGAGTAGGACAGATCTATGATGGAGCGCCGCGCCACCGGGTGAACTCCTGAAAGTGCGTCCGTGCCTCTGCGACCCAAGCCGGTTAGCGAAACCGCTCTTCTGCCGTTCCTCACGAGGAGCAGGGTGGACATGGCTCCGAAATGTGACAAAGTTCAACTTGATTTTTCCTTTTTCTTTACGGCAGCAATAAACCCCGCTGCCATTAGCCAGCGCTGTGGGCTGTTCTCCCCGCTCTGTGTTCAGGCCGGGCTGCGCGAAGCGGTGCAAAACGCGGGGTAAAAACTGAAATAAAAGAAGCGATTCTGTGTAGCGTCACGATGCAAAAACAATAATCTCTAAATGGAGTATTTCGGGTTAAATGGTGGCTCTGGTGCAGCCCTGGAAGCAGCAGCAGCACAGCACTGCCACAGACTTGTTGTCAGAGTCCCTCCCCTTCCCGGACACAACACTCACTTCCTAGTAAGGTGAAACAAATCAATCCTCGTAACATATCCTCAAATGTTTTTCCTCCCACGAAACCAATTCTACCGGATATCTTTTTAAAACATTCACAAATCTGCTAAATATAACGTGTTGTGCAATTTTGCTGCGGTTTATTACGCATTTGTATTCTGTTTTTGTTCCCACATGTAGCCTACACCTGTAACCAACGCGTGTGTATTATCAGCTTGTTCCTGAACGTTTCATTTAGATTGCTATCCCCTCGCTGTCAAAGCCATGTAACTATTACTACAACATATTGGACCATTGAACCCTTGTCCCACCCCCTCAGTGGGAGACGGACTCGTGCAGTGTCAGTGCCACGCTGTTGTTACACTAATGTGACATTTAAGTTGTTAACAGTCGCATTACTTGTTGTGGTTTGCGATCACATGTTCAAATAAGTTTCAGTGGATAAGTTTCGAGAGAATCCTTCCCCCTTTTTGTCAGAGCTTTTAGAAGAAAAGGGAAGAGGGAGAGAGGGGGGGGGGAGAAACAAGACAATTAAAAAGATTGACAGGTAGGCTCCTCTGTCAGGGGTGACGCTTGTGGAGAGGGGAGGAGTAAAAATGTAGCAGGAAAAGCCACTCGATGCGTCTGTCTATCAGTTGAGACTGTCTGAGACAGCTTCTGGATCCACCGCGTTTCCATTTTTTCTCTTTTGGAAGACCTCGGATCAGACCCTTGGAGTTTTTTCCTCCCCTCTCTTATTATATGTGTTGCTTTTTTTAAAGAGACACATTGTAGTCCATGTCGACCTGATCTGTTGTTGGCGAAGCTTTGGATGCGTCTTGTTTGTTGCCCCTCTCTCTCAAGTCCTCTCCACCGCATCAGCCCAAAAAAAAAAACCTCTTCCAAGATGCGATGAGATGAACGGTGGGAATTATTTCCACTACTCTTGAAAAAAGACGGTAAGTAAGAGAGAAATCCACATCGTGCCATTTATTTTTGTTTCAATGGGAGAGAAAGGGGGAATGAGGGGAGGGAGGAAAAAGTGTCCGCCGGACTGGGGAGGCTGGATCCGGGCTGAGGTGGCGTGGTGGTGACGGGACTGACATTAACCCATCTAATGCCTGTCTGTCTGTTTTCTCCTCTCCCCCTTTCTGTCTTGCAGGTCTCTGGCTCGATAAGAAGGAAACACAAGGATACTTCACTTATCAGAGCTGTGCGCTGCGCTCACACGGGACTTATTTGTTTTGATACCGCCAGACTTTATTTATTTTTTAGTTGCGTAAAAAGGCGCAGCAAAGTATCGCCCCCCTTCCAAACAGCACTGGAGATTAGTCATTTTTCCAGGGGGGAGTGAGCTGAAATCTTGGTGTTTTAGGGGTCTCACTACTGCTGCTGCTTTTTATTTTTTCTTGCCATGAGAAACATGAAGGAAGATGATCTTTGATGGACATGAAGGTGTCAGGAGCTGGCCGAACCCCTTCGTAATTGTTGTGCTTAAAGTCCGAGACAACACAGCTTTTATTTCCAATAAAGAGCACGCAGTTTGAGAAGAAGAGAACAATCCCGAGATCAAAACCTCTACCCCCGAAAAACGAGATGCTTTTCCAGAACTGACAGACTTGATTTGCTCGTAATTCCTGCATGAGAAGCACCGTGGAAAGTGACGGTCACTATGCCGAGGAGAAAGCAGCAAGATCCGCGGCGAGCAGCAGGTATACCCCGCCTCTCATTTCTTCCCATCACAACTGCTTTTCATTTACAAGTATCAAATGAAACTATCTCCTTCCTATCACATCGGGTAGTTGTGTTGCATGCTGATATGTATTTAACAACTGTTTAAATGTGTTGTGTTATTAACACGTAGCGCGCAACTCGACCCCTGACCCACAGCTGTGTTTAAAATGTGTCTTTACTACGCAAATATCTTCCACTTTGAGATTATTTTGTTATCCTCCTTTGCCGTAAAAGTTCTCTTAAGAATGATGAGATAAACTAAATGGCATGTTATGGGGATAAAAGGGAGCTTTTGAGGTTCAAGAGTGAGTAATGATGAATAATTGACTGGGAAAGAAGGGGGAGAAAATCTGGTGAGAGCCGGTTTTTTTCCTTCCCTTTCTTTCAGTTTTATTAGAGGATTGCCATCCTTGATTTGATGCGTGATTGATCGCCTGTCATGTGGCAGTCTTTGATCTATTCATCCCTGATAAACATCAATAAATCCTACCATGAAGACAGCCATGCCTCTGGTAAGGTTTAGACACTCGTACACACAACCCCTCATGTTGTCTCAAAGCGAAACTAAAACGCGTAAAAAGTTAGAGAATTTTGACGCTAAATCAGCTTGTTTTAATTTGAGGGATGGAACTCTTTCAGCAGATGAAAGGGTGGTGTGTGTGTGTTCAGTAGATCACAGGAAAAATCAACCCAAACATTTGTTTTTCATGTGTTTTTTTCTTCTTCATAGAGATAAACGTTGATCCAATCCAAATTCAGCCCACATTCACTGTAAGAATCGGCCCAGTAATGAAATCAATATCCACTGCTGGAGGGGAGTTTGCAATGTGACCAACTGATAAAACCAGGTCTTGGTAGACGACCGACAAGGTTGACTTCTAGTGGTTTGGATTTGGACTCCCCCCTTTTCCCCCTCTCGTCTCCCCCTGCAGCCTTAAACAAATGTAAATGAGTGACAGGGGTTTCTACCTCTGTGCTAATGAGGCCAAGCCTTTGAAGTTAGGCATTAACAACTGGAGTGAACAAAAGACAGTTACAGAATTTTAAAGAGATTTTGGAATATGAGGTGCAAAGCGGGTCGAACAGGGCCAGCCGTCGAAGACTTTGAACTCAGCAGGTTTTATCATTTTAAACAGTGAGCTGGTGGTGGTGGTGGTGGTGAGGATGATGTGGAGGAGGATGAGACGAGAGTGTAGGATGGAGAGCATTCAACCAGTGCTCACTGTCGACTGCTTTCTTTCTAACTTGCCTTTCTAGCAAACCACCATTCACGTGATTTCAGGCCTCTATTTTCAAAGAAATTCCTCATATTTAGAGATTTTATTTTTCAAAATGTGCATTGTTGTTTTGGCGAATTAGCCCCCAGGAAAAGTCCATTGTTTTAGCCTCTGCACGTAGATGGAGCAATGCAAACATGACATGGCTGTGACCCCTCATTTACTCTCACAAAACACACAGTCTTTTCTCAAACGCACATCATTGATCCATTACACTGTCCACAGAGTGCCATGCACATCATGGGGTGTAATGGTCAATCACAGCTTGGCAGACGGGATGTTTTCCATTCTTCCATGAACATGACAGTCAGTCAGATATAACACCCTGCACTCCCCGATCCCAGTAGCAACAAATAACACACACACACACACACACACACACACACACACACACACACACACACACACACACACACACACACTCACTTGGATGCCTGGTACTGACCTGTGGCTTCCCCTCTGTGCTGCTGCTCTGAGAGGAAATTGCGCATGGTGGCATTGAATGGAAATCAGAGCTCAGTCAATTAAAACAACAATAGCTGACTTGTCTTGACAGGTTTCTTTTTTATTCTCCCCTTGTACCTTTTTTGGGAGAACATAATATGTGTGACTAAAGTTTTATTGTAGTATGTCAAGGCCAAATTCGCAGTAGAACATCAGAAAAGGCAAAAGTCATAATTGCGAATTTATTTGAGTTGTACACATTTAATTTATCTAAATTATAGGAAGCTTATTATGATATCTGTTTCAAGGTCTTGTAGAAACAAATAATCTTCTCCTTAATTTTATTAATGTCATACAAAAATGCACATTTGTTTTTAGGGGAAATCTTACTGTTGGGCAGGAAGTAAGACAGGAACAATAAAAAAGACACAACGGAGTGACGCCGTCTTTCATCCCAGGCAGGCTTAGATAGTCTTAGAGGAGGAAGAAGACGAGTAAGGAGGAGGAAGAGGAGATAAGATAGGCGCTCTTACTTCTGCGGAGTACGATGGTTAATTATAAGAAAGTGTGTGTGTGTGTGTGTGTGTGTGTGTGTGTGTGTGTGTGTGTGTGTGTGTGTGCGTGTGCATGGGTATATGGTGTGTGTAGAGGGGGGGTTGATGGTAAGGTTGCTTCCCGTTGGCTTCATTAGAGAGAGCCCTAATTATCTGTGCAGCTGATGGATTTGTGACAGGCCCTAACGATTAATGCTGACAAATTCAGTAAGGTGTCAAGTCCGCAGCTGCCTTGATGTAATCAAGTTGATATTATACAGTCCCCATAGCCCCTAGTGCAGCACCAACTCAATTTGCCTGTGCAGGTGACAAATGGACTTTGCTACCTGACTAATCACGTCAGGAGACAATGCCAGTTAATGACCTCGGTAAGCCTCGCCACCTCCACCCACATCCCCCCACCGCCACCTCCACCGCTCTTATAACCTTGCATTAGGCGAGCCATACCAGCACCTTTCCCTTTTTTTTATTCCCCTTTGTTTTTATGTCATTCCCTTTTTAATTCCCGAGCTAAATTTCTGTTTTAAAAAAGCGGCGCATTTTCTTAAAGTTTCCCCAGGAGTTTGGAATTGTTGCAAGATTTATGTTTTATATTAATGACACGGCTCAGGCCTGTTTTAGCCATTTGATGTATCAGCACTACGAAGTAATCCCAGGCACCGTATTTCTTAAAAAGAAAACGAATTATTACACTTTTGCAATGTGTTGCAGCCCTGCTAGTAAATCAGCAGCACATCATAACAGGGTCTCCTCGTACTTTTTTGGCTGAGGATCGTCCTCCCAACTCGGGACTGTAGCCGCCTCGCTGAAGGCCTGCAGTTTATTTCCAAGCTGGAGAATCACCGTGCCCGGGGATTAATGATTTTGCATGCCCGGGGTGGCTAAGATTACACAGCGACCTTTGTGCTCTTACTTGACGATTCTGTTATGTGATATTCTCCTCTCGAAATAATCAGCATGCTGAGATTTATGTGCCCCCCCCACCCCTTACCCCCA